>NW_020955062.1:0-169 GCF_900497805.2 Vombatus ursinus | reverse complement strand
CCAAGAGCCAACATACCCTTTCTGACATGATGACCATATAGAGGAGGGGATTACAGATAGCCACATAGCGGTCATAGGCCATGGCTGACAAGACAAAAAGTTCACTGACAATGAATATATCAAAGAAAATTAGCTGTATTGCACATCCATTATTGGAAATGATATTTTT
>NW_020955061.1:2739-4798 GCF_900497805.2 Vombatus ursinus | reverse complement strand
GACTTGCCAAGTGTCACACAGCTAGTAAGTGTCATGTGTCTGAGGCAAGATTTGAACTCAGGTCCTCCTGACTCCAAGGCCAGAGCTTCACCCATTCTGCCACCTAGCTACCCCATAAGGTAATTTTAAATGGAATTTTTCTATCTCTTGCTGCTGGGTTTTGTTAGTACTATACAGAAATGCCAATGATTTGTGGGGGTTTATTTTATATCCTGCAACTTTGCTAAATTTGTTTATTATTTCAAGTAATTTTTTACTTGATTCTCTAGGATTCTCTAAATATACTATCATATCACCTGCAAAAAGTGATAGCTTTGTTTCTTCTTTGCCTATTCTAATTCATTCAATTTCTTTTTCTTCTATAATTGCTACAGTTATCATTTATAGCACAATATTGAGTAACAGTGGTGATAATGGACAACCTTGTTTTACCCTCAATCTTATTGGAAATGCTTCTAGCTTATCCCTATTTCATATAATGCTTGCTGATGGTTTTTGATAGATGCTATCTATTGTTTTAAGGAAGACTCTGTTTATTCCTATGTTCTCTAGTGTTTTTAATAAGAACGGGAGTTGTCTTTTGTCAAATGCTTTTTTCTGCATCCATTGAGATAATCCTATGATTTCTGCTAGTTTTTTTGTTGATAGGGTCAATTATGCTGATAGTTTTCCTAATTCCTGAAACAGCCTTGCATTCCTGGTATAAATCCTACCTGGTCATAGTGTATTATCCTTGAGATAGGTTGTTGTAATCTCTTTACTAATATTTTATTTAAAATTTTTGCATCTATATTCATTAGGGAAAGGGGTCTATAATTTTCTTTCCCTGTTTTGACTCTTCCTGATTTAGGTACCAGCAATATATTTGTATCATAAAAAGAATTTGGTAGGACTCCTTCTTCACCTATTTTCCCAAATAGTTTATATAGTATCAGAGTTCATTGTTCTTTAAATGTTTGATAGAATTCACTTATAAGTCCATCTGGTCCTGGAGACCTTTTCTTAGGGAGTTCATTGATTGCTTGTTCAATTTCTTTTTCTGAAATGGGGCTATTTAAGTATTTTATTTCCTCTTTGATTAATCTGGACAATTTATATTTTTGCAAATATTCATCCACTTCACTAAAATTGTCAAATTTGTTGGCATACAGTTAAGCAAAATAGTTCCTGATTATTGTTTTGATTTCCTCTTCATTGGTGGTGAATTCACCCTTTTCACTTTTGATGCTGGTAAGTTGGTCTTCTTCTTTCTTGTTTAAATCAAATTAATCAAAGGTTTATCGATTTTATTGGTTTTTTGCATAACACCAGCACTTAATTTTATTTATTAGTTTAATAGTTTTCTTAATTTCAATTTTATTACTCTCATTTGGTTTTCAGAATTTCTAATTTTATATTTAATTGGGAATTTTTAATTTCTCTTTTTTCTAGCTTTTTTAGTTGCATACCCAGTTCATTGATCTCTTCTTTCTTTATTTTCTTCATATAAGCATTTAGAGATATAAAACTTCCCCTAAGGATCACTTTCGCTGCATCCCGTAAGTTTTGGCATGTTGTCTCATTATTGTCCTTCTCTTGGATTAAGTTATTGATTGTTTCTGTGATTTGTTGTTTGACCCATTCATTCTTTAGGATTAGATTATTTAGTTTCCAATTAATTTTTACTTTTTATTTCCATGGCCATCTATTACATGTAATTTTCATTGCATCATGATCTGAAAAGGATGCACTAAATATTTCTGCCTTTCTGCATTTGATTGTGAGGTTTTTATGCCCTAGTACATGGTCATTTTTTGTGTAGGTGCCATGTACTGCCAAGAAGAAGGTATATTCCTTTTCGTAACNTTGTGAGGTTTTTATGCCCTAGTACATGGTCAATTTTTGTGTAGGTGCCATGTACTGCCAAGAAGAAGGTATATTCCTTTTCGTAAACATTCAGTTTTATCCAGAGGTCAGCCATATTTAACTTTTCTACGATGCTATTGATCTCCTTAACTTCTTTCTTCTTTGTTTCTTGGTTAAATTTATCTAGTTCTGAGAGGGGGAGATTGAAGTCCTG
>NW_020955061.1:2068-2593 GCF_900497805.2 Vombatus ursinus | reverse complement strand
CACTACTATAGTTTTGCTGTGCATTTCTTCCTGTATCTCCCTTAACTTCTCCTTTAAGAATTTGACTGCTGTATCACTTGGTGCATATATAATTAGTAATGATATTACTTCATTATCTATGGTACCTTTTTGCAGGATGCAGTTTCCTTCCTCAACTCTTTTAATTGGATCTATTTTTGCTTTTGCTTTGTTTGAGATCAGAATTGCTATCCTTACTGTTTTTACTTCAGCTGAAACACAATATATCCTGTTCCAGCCTTTTACTTTTATTCTGTGTGTATCCCTTTGGTTCAGATGTGTTTCTTGTAAACAACGTATTGTAGGATTATGGTTCTTAATCCACTCTGCTATTCATTTCCATTTTATTGGAGAGTTTATCCCATTCACATTCACAGCTATGATTATTATCTGTGTCTTTGNGTATTGTAGGATTATGGTTCTTAATCCACTCTGCTATTCATTTCCATTTTATGGGAGAGTTTATCCCATTCACATTCACAGCTATGATTATTATCTGTGTCTTTC
>NW_020955061.1:1165-2036 GCF_900497805.2 Vombatus ursinus | reverse complement strand
TCTCCATCCTATTCCCCCATTTCTGCTTATGCTTTTTTCTCTCCTTTCTCCCTTTCCCTCCTCAGTAGAGTTTTGCTTTCGACCACCATCTTCCTCAGTCTGCCCTCCCTTCTATTACTTTCTATTTCCTTTCTATTTCCTATAGGGTAAGTTAGATTTCTATACCTAACTGATTATGTTATTCTCTCTTTGAACCAAATCTGAAGAGAGTAAGGTTCAAACAATGCTCATCTCTCTCCCTTCTTTCCTTCTACTGTATTTGGTTTTTGTGCCTTCTCTTGTGATGTAATTTATCCTTGTCTGCCTCCTCCTTTCTTCTTCTCCCAGTACAGTCCCTTTTCACCACTTAAATAGATTTTTTACCATCACATCCAAGTCAATCTAAACCCACACCTTCAAAGTATACCCCTTTTAAATGTCATAATTACATTACAGCTCTTAAGAGTTACAAGTGTCATCTTCCCTTGTAGAGATGTAAACAACATGCCCTTATCAATAATATGTCTTCTTATTGTTGTTGTTTTTGTTTTTCTTTGCAGTTCACTTTTTTATGCCTCTCTTGAGACTTGTGTTTGAAGGTCAAATTTTCTGTTGAANATGCCCTTATCAATAATATGTCTTCTTATTGTTGTTGTTTTTGTTTTTCTTTGCAGTTCACCTTTTTATGCCTCTCTTGAGACTTGTGTTTGAAGGTCAAATTTTCTGTTGAGCTCTGATCTTTTCATCAGGAAGGTTTATAAGTCCCCTATTTTGTTAAATATCCATCTTCTCCCCTGAAAGATTGTGTTCAGTTTTGCTGAGTAGTTGATCCTTGGATATAATTCAAGCTTCTTTACCTTATGGAATATTGTATTCCACACCCTCCAATCTG
>NW_020955061.1:1041-1156 GCF_900497805.2 Vombatus ursinus | reverse complement strand
CCATCTTCTCCCCTGAAAGATTGTGTTCAGTTTTGCTGAGTAGTTGATCCTTGGATATAATCCAAGCTTCTTTGCCTTATGGAATATTGTATTCCACACCCTCCAATCTGTTAAC
>NW_020955061.1:873-956 GCF_900497805.2 Vombatus ursinus | reverse complement strand
GTAGAAGCTGCAAAGTCCTGTGTAATCCTGACTGTGGTTCCATGATATTTAAATTGCTTCTTTCTGATTGCTTACAGTATTTT
>NW_020955061.1:695-773 GCF_900497805.2 Vombatus ursinus | reverse complement strand
CTCTTTTATCTAATAATTTTGGAATTTGGCTACAGTATGCCTTGGCATTTTCAATTTAGGGACTCTTTCAGGAGGTGA
>NW_020955061.1:270-655 GCF_900497805.2 Vombatus ursinus | reverse complement strand
CTCTTTTATCTAATAATTTTGGAATTTGGCTACAGTATGCCTTGGCATTTTCAATTTAGGGTCTCTTTCAGGAGGTGATGGTGGATTCTTTTGATGACTAATTTACTCTCTGGTTCTAGGACCTCGGGGCAGTTTTCTTTGATGATTTCCTGAAGGATATTGTCCAGGCTCTTTTTTTATCATGGTTTTCAGATAGGCCAATAATTTTTAAATTGTCTCTCTTGGATCTATTTTCCAGGTCAATTGTTTTACCAATGAGGTATTTCACATTTTCTTGTATTTTTTCATTCTTTTGTTTCTGTTTGACTGATTGTTGNNNNCCAATGAGGTATTTTACATTTTCTTGTATTTTTTCATTCTTTTGTTTCTGTTTGACTGATTGTTT
>NW_020955061.1:0-192 GCF_900497805.2 Vombatus ursinus | reverse complement strand
CTCATTTCTTTTCCCAATGTTTCTTCTACCTCTCTTATTTGTCTTTTGAAATCCTTGTTGGGACCTTCCAAGGCTTTTTGGGCTTCCACTTCCAGGAGCCAAGATGGCAGAGTAAGAAGAAAGTTGCTCTACCCTTCCCTCAATGACCTCTGAAAGCCCAGAAAAATATCAACCCAGGAAAAACCCTGAGCC
>NW_020955060.1:5527-6734 GCF_900497805.2 Vombatus ursinus | reverse complement strand
AAGACAGATTTAAATTCAAATCATCTAACTCTACACTTCTTGTCTGTTGGCACATTATCCTAGAATCTGTCTTTAAAACTTCTATTGTATATTTATTATATGTTTGTTTATAGTTAGAATCAAAGTTCTACAAAGGGGACCTCATCCTAAATCTTGTGTTACCTAGTTCACCCTATGCGTAGATACTGTGCCCATAGACAAGAAGTGTAGAGTTAGATGATTTGAATTTAAATCTGTCTTCACAGATACAGTAGGAAAGATCAGTTGGACAAGATAACTCTTGATAACCTTTCCAATGCCAAAGTTTTTTCATACCTTTTTCTAAAACTTTCTGCCTGTAATCATATTCAGAGATCTAGTAGGGTAAAGAGATAGCCAGGATTTATATAGGTCCATGCTTTTTTTTTACAGTTATCTTAGTAAACTTTGTGATGTGTTGGAACGTTATTTAGACCCTTCATTTTACAGAACTAAGAACTGACTTCTAGCCCTAGCTTGACCTAAGGTTGTGCGGCTTTTTAAATCACAATCTAAGTGTAGGATTAAGAAGAAATACATCTATATTCCTGTAGTATTGATGTTGAAAATTACTTGCTAATACTTGTTTACTTGATGTTAGCCAGGAGAGGGATACAATAACCCTGGTGATGTTACTGATTATCTGAGGTGATTTATGTTAGAATCCTAGTCAGGATTGTGAAATTCTACGTAGATTTTCTTTGGGGAAATTAAGCTTTACAGTTTGCTAACCTAGTGTAGTAGTTTTACAAAGGCTAGTAGAAGCCATGGGGAGTTGGCCTTTTCAGGAAGCAAAGGAGAGAGTAAAAGAGGAAGAGTTGTCCATCTGATTATATACTATTTTACAGACCGTCCAGTAGTAACATGGAAAGTCTTCTCCGCCTACGTGGCCGTCTCCTTCTGGACCATGAAGCTTTGTCTTGCCTCCTAGTCCTTCTTTTTGTTGATGAACCCAAGCTAAATACAAGTTGCCTGCATAGGGTCCTATGTAACCTCTGCTACCATGCACAAACGCGCCATTGGGTTATCAGAAGCCTGCTTTCCATTCTGCAGCGTAGTAGTGAGAGTGAGTTATGCATAGAAACCCCCAAGTCAATTGCTGCTGAGGACAAGGGGAAGAAGTCATCAAAAGGTTGTACCTCAGGCAGCCTTGACGGCCGGTCCTTGGACATGTTGCATAGGATGGAAT
>NW_020955060.1:0-5372 GCF_900497805.2 Vombatus ursinus | reverse complement strand
GTAGCATATGTTATCTTCATTTTGCAAAGGAATAACCTGAGGTCAAAACAGATTAAAAGAACTTAACTCAAAGCCAGTTAGCAAAAGTGAAAATGAAAAACTGAATTTGAAGAGTATTTTTCCTCAGACTAGCTCTGTACGTTAGCTTTACTGCATTCACTCTGTGGATGTACCCTCTCCCCTGCTGCCACCGTCCTTTTTCCCCAATCTTGGTAATGCAAGTAATCTGTATAGGGTATGTTGTCCTCCAAGTCCACGCAAGCTGTTCTGGCTCTCTATATTTAAGATACACTCCATAAATTTTTGACTTAGACTATCCCTGCTTCTCCTGCAGGTGTTTCCCAGCCATTTCACACAACAGTGAACCAAAGAGACAAACTGTGAGAGTGACCAGGAGAGGAGCAACAAACAGGCCAGCAGCCCTTGCCCTGGGCAGTCTACTAGTAGTGCCATCTCCACTGACTTCTGGGACTTGTTGGTAAAACTTGACAACATGAATGTCAGCCGTAAAGGCAAAAATTCCATCAGGTCTGTACCTATGAGCACTGGTGGTGAGGGGGAGACATTTCCTTACAGTCTTGAGGCCTCACCACTGGGGCAGCTCATGAACATGTTGTCACACCCAGTCATCCGACGGAGCTCCCTCTTGACTGAGAAACTTCTCAGACTCCTGTCTCTCATCTCCATTGCTCTCCCAGAAAACAAAGTGACAGAAGTACTGGCTAACCATGGCACTAGTAGTTCTGCCCCCTCTACTGCTGTCACCACAACTTCTACCACTGCTTCCACTACCACCACCACCACAGCTGCCACTGCTCCTTTCACACCTATTCCTGCCCTAGATGTAACTGGGGCTTCTGAATTGGCAACTTCCACTGCTGTTTCAAGTAAGTTGAAGATTGAAGACTAGTTTTTTCATTATATCTGGAAACTGCTGGACTTCAGGTTTTTTCAAAGATATAACTTGGTTCAATTGAAAGAGTTAAGTGAATCATTATAAAGGAGCAANTTTAGTTTCTGTGAACAAAGCACTATGATCTGTTCAAGACAGGAAATAGATGAGATGTGACATGCCTTGAGGACCTGCCATTTCATTTGGGGCACAAGACTGAGTGAAACACGCAGACGAGCGGAAAAATCATTTTCTGGAAAAGTTTTAATATAGGGAGATGACATCTTATAGAGTCAATCTTCTAAAAGTCAAAGGTTTTTCTAGGAGCTATGGTTAGAAGGGACTTTATGAGCATCTGGTTTTTATTATATAATATATTTAAAAGACCTGAAGCCAAAAATGGTTCACCTAAATAATCAGCTGGTTACTGCTTCAAGTTCAGTGTAGTTGCCTTGTTGGGTGGGGAAAACTAAGTTTGTAGTTAAGTTACTTCAGTATGTTCCCTGTTATTTTTGTTTCCTCAAAGTTACTAATACTAAGAACATCAAATCCCCAGCAAAGTCTGGAGAAGGGGGAAGTGGTGGCAGTGCTGACAAGATAGTGGCATCAGGCCTAACAGAAAACCAGCTCCAACTCTCTGTAGAGGTAGGCCTTCAAGTATTTTGAGGGGAAGGTGGTTGACAGGATCTTCTATCAGGGTTACAGAAGAACTCTTTTTATTATTTGCACCTGCCCAAATCCCACACATGTATTTTCCCTTTTTTGTGGTAGGTATTGACATCACACTGCTGTTCAGAGGAGGGTCTGGAAGATGCAGCCAATGTCTTGCTACAGCTGTCTAGGGGGGATCCTTTGACCCGAGACACCGTAATCAAGCTGCTTTTGAATGGTGCCAAACACCTGGGTTGCACTCTCTGCAAGCAAATTGGTAAGGGTTGCTTAACTTGAAGTAGTCACCTTCTCCTTTCCTTGCTCTTATGGGCGCTCCAATAGTCTCAAGACTTTGAAAGATACAAATGTTACATGAAACTCAAAGGACACTGAGTTAAGTCTCTACAGTAATGTAGTTACTACAGCACAGAAATTACTTGTCTTATTTGGAAATCAGCCAAGCGATTGGGAGTATGGGAGCCAGTTTTTTGTTATGACTTAATTTCCCACAGGTTATGACTAACAAAAGTCTGTTTTGCATTTTCTGAACTTTATAAAAGTTTCTCAGCATGGTATGTTATCTTCTCTGAGCAGCCAGTCTCATTTCCTTATCTCTGGATAAAACTCTTGAGAAACCTCTAGTTCCTGTGTTCGCTTAGGAACCCTTCTGGCTGAACTTCGAGAATACAACGTAACACAGCTACGTGGAACCCATTGTGAGACTCTTTCTCCAGATGGTCTACCTGAAGAACAGCCACAAGCCACTAAGTTGAAAGGAAAGATGCAGAGCAGGTGAGTACATGCAAACGTACATACAAATCACATTGGTTCCTTTTGTTAATGATTTATG
The DNA here is from genome assembly GCF_900497805.2 of Vombatus ursinus. Lineage (NCBI taxonomy): Eukaryota > Metazoa > Chordata > Mammalia > Diprotodontia > Vombatidae > Vombatus > Vombatus ursinus. Next base: position 2,979 of record NW_020955060.1, on the reverse strand, counting down.
TCTGTAGTGACAGAATGAAAAGAAAATTATTCCTTATGGTACTCAAAACTGAAAGCCTTTTGGTGACTTCACTTGTCTATATATATAATTGTGCTTAAGCATTCTCTAACAATCTTGCACATATACCTAGAAAATTATCCAAAGCAGCTTGTTTACTTAAGGTCTTTCTCCTCACTGCCTAGGTTTGATACTGCTGAGAATGTAGTGATAGTGGCCTCTCAAAAACGCCCCTTAGGTGATCGGGAGCTCCAGCTACCTTCTATGTCCATGCTGACATCCAAAACATCCACCCAGAAGTTTTTCCTGCGAGTGCTACAGGTCATCATCCAACTTCGGGATGATACTCGAAGGGCCAACAAGAAAGCCAAGCAAACTGGCAGGCTAGGTGTGGAACTGAGGGCTATTAGCCTAGAATTATTTATAGCAAAGCTAACTTTCCATATGAAGACTACTGTTCCATTTCCTTTATCTTAATGTCTGCTCATTTTCTCCCTCCTTCCAGTTGCTTCTAGCCTGGGCTCGGCTAGCAGCATCCAGGCAGCTGGAGGCTGAGGCTGATGCCATTACACAAATGGTACGTGAGGGTCAAAGGGCACGGAGACAGTAACAAGCAGCAACGGTTAGCGTGATGCCTGGGGCCTCTCAGTTGTTCATTTCTCTCTTCCCCCATCCCCCTTCTTTATCTGTGTGTGTTTTATAAGCTTTCTGATTCTCTAGTTCTGTTTAGTTTTTTCTTATTCACTTCCATCCCCATACCCACTAAGGGTGAAGTGTAGGCCCAGCCATTACATTTACTTAACGGAGGCACACTGCCAGAAAAGTCCTATTAAAATAACCTTGAAAAGGTGGAGTTTTTAAGGGAGGTTACATTGGAAATTGGCTGACCTTACATCAGAGTCCTGATAACATGCCTTTGAGTTTTTTCTTCCATGAAAACTTATCTTACTAACAGCCATGGGAGTAAAGGTCTTTGAAAACAGAATTTCTACTTTTTACTTTTTTTTTCCCTACCAGTAACCATAATTTGGAAGTCTGAAGTGTGATCCCAGTTCTTCTAACTGAAAACCCTTAAAATGATATTAAGAGAGAGTAGGAATAGTATTTGACCCAAAAAAATAAATATACATGATGCCTTCATCTCGGTCTCTGCTGCCAGTCATTTCTTTTCTTCTGTCTGTACCTTCCAACCCTAAATGAACCTGCACAAAATTGACTTTTCCAGAGATTGTCATTGGAACTATATGTTCTTCCTCTTCCTCAGTGAGAGAAGCAGCTTCAAAAATCAAATTCTTGGGGACAGCTAGATGGGACAATGGATAGAGTTTTGGCCTTGGAATCAGGAGGACCTGAGTTTACATCCAACCTCAGGCACTTGACACTTCTAGATCTGTGACCCTGCACAAGTCACTTAACCCCAAATGCCTCACCAGAAAATTTAAAAAGAAAAGAAAAATCATGTTCTCAAATCTGAAGCTTTGTAATAACTTCTTTAATTCAATCCTCCCTTAAAAGTTAGTTCTTACTTTCTCTATCTCTTCCATGATCTTTTGGTGACATTATGTCATTGTGTAGTTAAACAGTTATTTGTCCAGCACTTCACTAGAAAAGAATGTGACAAAAAATCCTTCCTGGTTCTAGCCTATGCTTTTGTTCTTTTCCTCCTCTAAAACTGAGCCCTTATAATAAGAAAGGAAAATAAAAGGGTTACTATAGAGTATTGTGAAGAGAGACTGTTGGGGCCAAGCTTAAGGAAGGCTGACACCTCTCCCTAAATCAGAAAACAGATGTTTAAGACTTCTAGACCCTAAGTAGTGTTCTGCCAATTGCAGAGACGGATCTGGGAGAAGGCAGAACAACATTTTTTCTTCTGCACTATCTGTGAGGGGGGAAAAAAACTATCTGTGAGAAAGCCACCCTACCTGGGGCAGTAGAGACCAAGACTTCCTGTTACTATTTCCATTTTATGCAGTCGGAGTCAGGACAATCAGAGGTTTCTGCCCGAAGAGATGAATCTCCCATGGATGTAGACCAGCCGTCCTCTGTCACTCAAGATGTGCAGCCTGTTGGTCAGTATTGTTCAGCTGCAGTAAATATTATGTAATAGATATCATAGTAGAAATGATTCTTTGAAAATAGAGATCAGCACAGGAAACTGTGGGGAATAACATTGAAAACAGCAAATTATTGCCTAGGCCAGAAAAATAGGAGAAAATCATTTCTTTTCTCTGAGTAAGGGAAATATTAACTAATTATTTCTTCATGGAACATTTACTGGGTACCTGTTGTGACACGGTTCTATGCCTTGGGAGTGACAAAGGATTAAAGAATCTGTAGTAGAAACACATTGCTATCTCATTGTGAGGAATGTATATCCCAGCACGATTTCTTCTATCAAAGCATGGATAATTCTTTGTTATTTCTTTTATTACTACGAGACCATTATTGTTGCAGAGCAGATACTGTATAGGCACTCCATACTCAATGTTGGTCTTTATTTCTCTGCATTTCACACCTAAGGCTCTGAAGGACCTCAACAGGGAGAGAAGGAAAAAGAGGAAAGGCCCCCCAGACCTTCCATTACTAAGTGAACAGTTGAGCCTGGATGAACTTTGGGACATGCTCGGTGAATGTTTGAAAGAACTAGAGGAATCCCATGACCAGCGTGCTGTATTGGGTGAGTATTGGTTTTAGAATATTCTGTTCTATCTCCTCTAGGTCACTTTCTGTATTCCTAACTCTTATTATCTTTTGTTCTCTTTCCCCCGATCCAGTACTACAACCTGCTGTTGAGACTTTTTTTCTAGTACATGCCACTGAGCAAGAGAACAAGCCACCTGTAAGGGACACCCGTGAGAGCCAGCTTGCCCACATCAAAGATGAGCCTCCACCACTTTCTCCTGCCCCTTTAACCCCTGCTGCTCCTTCGTCCCTGGACCCATTCTTCTCCAGGGAACCTTCATCTATGCATATCTCCTCCAG
>NW_020955059.1:2807-3833 GCF_900497805.2 Vombatus ursinus | reverse complement strand
ATCCATTACCCCAGGTACCTGGGTCATGCAGTGTGGGCTGAGGCAGCCCATCCGCATATCCCCTCTGCCTTTCTCAGGGCCCCAGGCTCTCTGCCCCATGATGTTCACACTAACCCCTCATGGTGTCCACTCCCATACTTTCCTCTCTCACTTATAGCCCATGATTCCAGTCCTTCTGCTCTATGATGCCCAGTCCTGGTCCCCCTCTCACCTGTTACCCAGAGCTCTGCAGGTTCACTGGGCTCTGAAACCCTGGATGAAATTGTAGTCTCACGATAGATGCAACTATAATTCCCAGTATCCTGCAGCCTCAGAGAAAAGAGGTAGAAATAAACCTTTGTCCCTTCTCCAAGCTTGATTTGGAAGGGCTCCATGTTCTCCTTTAGCAGAATGAAAGTCCTGGCCTTGAGGTATGAGTGTGTTGGCATGCTGCATTGGAAGGTCACATCTCCCCCTGGGGCCACCACAGGAGCTGGAAGGACTTGGAGGTGGGGCTTAGAGAGAGATCCTAGGAGAGAAAGATTACTAGGCTAGGAGTCAGGATCCGGGTTCCAGTCCCAACTTGGCCCAGAATTAACTGAGTGACCTTATACAAGTCCTCTACCCTTTCCATGACTCAGATTCCTCACCTATTAAGTGACAAGATTGGAACAGGTGGTTATTGAGGTCCCTTCTACTTCTAATAATGTTAAAAGGAAATCTTATTAAAGGGTACACCTCACCCCAACTCTCTCATAACTGAATCGGAGGACCCAGAAAAAGAACTTGTTGGAGGATTCCCTCCCACTCAACCTGAACCATGGAGAAGCTCGACAGTCTCAGCTGAGCCTAAATGCAATGCTGGGAGAGTCAGAGCTCCTGGGGTCAGGACCCTAGCACCACTATTACTTATTTCTTTTTCTATCACACAATGAGCATGGACTCCATCTCAGCTGGAATAGAATCAGCACCAGGAACTTTACCACGTGAAAGGAGCCTAATGGCATTCAAAACTTCTTCTGCAGTTGGAACTTCAGCTAGGGAGGC
>NW_020955059.1:0-2714 GCF_900497805.2 Vombatus ursinus | reverse complement strand
AATCTCTTTGATTGTTACCATCAGCATAAAACTGGATTTTTCCTGCCTTCTTCCTGAGCCTATGTTCAGGGAAGACTAGTATCTCGAGTGTGAGACCTGCTTTCACCCTTAGTGTCCACCTGATTCACCCAACTCTCACCTGTGGCTCCAAGAAGCTGTAGCATGCCCAGTGGCCACACCCCAGTAAACTGTTACAGTAGATAGGCTAAACAAGGTTGAGAGTGACTGAGGGGTCTCAAAACCTTGGATGATGTGGGGGGGGCCTCTACTCTACCAACAGTGGAATAGGCAGATAAGAACTATTTATTCCAATGGCTATGAAGAGACACTGTGGAACTGAAGAACGGTTTAGAACTATTTGAAAAGGACTACAAAACTGTACATACCCTTTGACCCAGCAATGTCACTAGTAGGTCTGTATTCCTAAGACATCAAAGAAAAAGGAAAAGGACCTATGTGTGAGGAAATGCAGTAACTCTTTCTATGGTGGCAAAGAATTGGACATTGAGGGGATGCCCATCCAGTGGGGAATGGAAAAACAAGTTGAGAAATATACCGTGATGGAACACTATTGTGCTATAAAAAATAATGAAGGGGATGGCTTCAGAAAAACCTGGCAAGACTCATATGAACTGATGCAAGGTGAAGTGACCAGAACCAAGAGAACACTGTATACACTAACAGCAATGTTGGAACAATGATCAACTGTGAGAGAATTTGATCAAAACAATGATCCAAGACAGTTCCAAAGGACTCATGATGAAAAATGCTATCCACCTCCAGAGATAGAGCTGCTGAGCTGTGAGTGCAGATTGAACCTACTTTTTTCCACTTTCTTCATTTTTGGCAAAATGGCTAGAATCAAAGTGTGTTTTGCATGATTTCACATATATAACTCATATCATATTGCGTGGCTTCTCAATGGGTGGGAGAAGGTTCAATGAAGGAAGAGAATTTTGAACTCAAATTTTTGAAAGAAATGAAATTTTTAAAAAAAGGAATTTTACAAGCTCCCTTGCTCAGAGATAGAATTCCATGTCTTTAGCTACATAATCAACCAATGAAAATGAAGAGCTAGTTAAGGTATAAAATATTTACTTTTCTACTAGCTAGTGACAAGTGTGGTATTAAGACATAAATGTACTTTAACAAATAAAAATAAAGTGATTTGCCAACTTAGACTGCTATAGAAATGCTAAGTGCTATTATTATGTGGTTACCTAGGAAACTCCCCTTTGAGCTTAAAATGTGTTTTCAGTCCCTGGCCCAAGGCTCACCTGTGAGACTCCGTGTGCTGCAACACACATTCAGAGGCACTCCCCAAATATCCGACTTCTTGGCACATCTGCTGAGAACATTATTGCTTTGACCTTGTAATGTGATTGATAAAGAGCTAGTGGGGCCACAGAAAATGCTCAGCTCAGCCATTTCCTCATCATTTAGTCTTCCACACATCGTTCCTATTCTTTTCATACTGTTGTTTCTTTGCAGAAATGCATTTGTCCATTTTGTCACAGAGTTTAACACTAGGACTGACAACTGATCAATCCACATAACTAGTCAATCTACCACATATACTGAAAGCAAATGAATGAGGAACAGAGTCACCATCCCCATCATCCTTTCCTTCCAGCTATTTCATGTTCTGCCCCATGATTCATGACCTTCCGAACTACAGACCAAGAGAAAGCACTGGGGATGATCTGCATATTCCATAACAGTAAAGCTATGGTTCTTGCTCATTTTTGATGGAAAGAATACACAGAATTCAAAAGGTTCCTATTTTTCCCCAATACTAATCCATCTTATAACTCTCTGAGAACAAACGATACTTTGGATAACGATGGGAGAACTCATGTCGGCCTTCCCTAGCTGCTGAGCCACAATACCCTAACCACCCTCACTGGCCTACAATGAAGCCATAATTCAGGTGCCCATCAGTTCCCAAAGAGGAGTGCAGAAGCGACCAGGGCATCCTCCAGGGCTCCTGATGTTTTCATTTTTCAGGGCTGACTTGGCTTCTAGGCTCAATCTCCTACCTTTCAGGGGCCCTGATCAGGGTAAGTGGAAGGGAAGGGGAAGTCAGTCAGAGCTAGAGATGCTCTTGGGAGTTGGCCCTGTATCACAAAGCTCTCCAAAACAGGAATGTTACACCTGACTCCTCCTCAGTTGGCCTCAAGCCACATATCCAGTCAGTTACCAAATCTTGGCATATCCACCTCCATCTGTCCCCTTCTCTCCACTCTCATGGCCACCCTCCAAGTTCAGGCTCTCATCACCTCTGGAATGATTGTAATAATTTCTTCATCGGTCTCCCTGCTTCAAACCTCTCTCTTCCCAAACCACTCTCCACACAACTATACAAGGAAATGTTGTGAAGTGATCATTACTCCCCATTCAACAGACTCCATATATATGCATGTATGTATGTAGATAGATAGATAGATATAGATATGTATTACATTTTATAACATTTCTGGTATGTGCATTATGATCCATGTTGTTTTGCCCAATTGACTCTAAGCTCTTTGATTATTGTAATCCTAAACCCAGTATTATAAATGGGAACAAAGTCCTGGCAGGAGCAAAGACCAAGGGGTCTTCACCACTGCCACTTGGGGCTATCAACATATTAAGCATGTCAATCTAGCTTTCAGCACAAACAACCCCCCATCCCATTAGAAGAGATTTTCAATTGCCCTCTCCCCTCACAT
>NW_020955058.1:1709-3837 GCF_900497805.2 Vombatus ursinus | reverse complement strand
GGAGGGAATGAGGGGAATAAAGGGAAGGCAAGAGTAAGAGAGGAGAATGAGAGAAGAGAGAGAGGTAGGGTGTGAGACTGGGGGGAAAGAGATAGTCAGAGACATATAGACAGACACAAAGACACAGAGACAGACAGAGAGACAGACAGAAAGAAAGAAAGATACAAAATTAAGAGAGGAAGAAGAGAGAAAGAAAGAGACAGAAGGGGAGATAGAGACAGAGAGACAGAGTCAAAGAGAGAGACAGAGAGGAGAGAGAAAGAGAGAGAATGAGAGAGAGAGAGAGAGATGGGAAAGGAAGGAAAGGTGAAAGAAGAGAAGAAAGAAAGATACAGGGGAGATAGAGATAGGAAGATATAGAGAGACACGGGTTCAGAGGGAGGGAAGAAGGGAGAGAAAAAAGAGAGAAATGGAGGGAATGAGGGGAAGAGAGAGAAGGCAATAATGAGAGAGGAGAATGAGAGAAGAGAGAGAGGTAGGGTGTGAGAGTGGGGGGATAGAGGCAGACAGAGACAGATAGACAGACAAAAAGACACAGAGACAGACAGAGAGACAGAAAGATAGAAAAAGAGGATGGGAAGAAGAGAAGAAGAAAGAAATGGAGGGAAGGAGGGGAAGAGAAAGAAGGCAAGAGTGACCGAGGAGAATGAGAGAAGAGGGAGAGAGGTAGGGTGGGAGAGAGGTGCAAAGCGAGAGACAGTCAGACAGAAACAAAGAAAGAAAGAGACAGAGAGAAAGATAAAGAAGGAGAAAGGGAAAAACAGAGGAAGTCAGATACAGAAGGGGAAAGAGACAGAGAGAGAGAGAGAGGAAGGGAGGGAGGGAGGAGGGGGAGAGAGGGAGGGAGAGAGAGGAGAAAGGAAAAGAGAGAAGGAGTAAGGGAAGGAGAGAGAGAAAGGGAGTTGGAGAAGGATGATGAGAAGTAGGTAAGGGGGAGGGAGAAAAAGAGAGAGTGGACAGAGAGAGATGGAGGGAAGGAAGAATGGAGGCAGGGTATGAAGCGTACAGGGACGGGAGGAGAGAGAAGAGAGACAGAGAGATAGGGATAGAAAGTGACAGAGAGAAAAAGAGAGAGACAGTAAGGGAGAAGAGGGAAAAGAGAGAGACAGAAAATAAGAGGCAGGGAAATACAGTGAGATAGGAAAGGAAGGAAGGAAAACAGGTGGGAAGTAGAGTGAGAGAAGGTAATAGACAGGGACACAGGAAGGAAGGCGAGGAGGGCAGGAAAGGAAAAGAGAGGGTGGTAAAGAGAGAGAAATGAAGAAAGAATAGAAAAGAGTGACAAGAGTGAGAGACGACAGAGAGAAGCAAAAGATAGAAGGTAAGAAGGAAAGAGTGAGAGAGAGACAGAAAGACAGAGACAGAGACAGACAGAGACAGAGAGAAAGAGATGGGGGAGGGGGAGAGAGATAAGAATATATAGAGAGACACAGGATCGGGGAAGGGAAGGAAGGAGAGAGGGAGAGAAAAAAGAGAGAGATGGAGGGAACGAGGGGAAGAGAGAGCAGGCAAGAGTGACTGAGGAGAATGAGAGGAGAGAGAGAAGTAGGGTTGGAAAAGGGGGCAGAGAGACAGACAGACAGAGAGACAGACAAAAAGACACAGAGACAGAGAGACAGAAAGAAAGATAGAAAAGAGAGTGGGAAGAAGAGAGGAGGTAGAGAGATAAAGAGAAAGGAGAAAGGAAAAGAGGGAGGGAATAAGGGACAGAAAGAGAAAAAGGGAGATGGATAAGGAGAAAGTAAAGTAGGGAAGAAGGGGGGGAGAAAAAGAGGGAGTAGACAAAGACAGATGGAGGGAATGAAGAAGGGAGGTTTAGGAGGTATAGAGGGACAAAAGGGAGAGAGAAGAGAGACAAAAGAGATAAAGACAGACAGTGACAGAGAAAGAAAAATAGAGACAGAGCCACTGAGGGAAAAGAAGGAAAAGAGACAGAGAGATAGAGAGAGATGGGAAAGGAAGGAAGGAAGACTGGTGGGAGGGTGAGAGAGATGGAAATGGAGAGGGACACAAGAAGAAAGGCAAGGAGGGTGGGAGAGAAAATAGAGTGTGATAGAGAGGGAAGGGAAGAGAGAATAGAGAAGAGTGAGAAAAGACAGAGAGAAGAGAAAGAGAGTGTGGAAAGAAG
>NW_020955058.1:744-1655 GCF_900497805.2 Vombatus ursinus | reverse complement strand
AGAGAGAGAGAGAGAGAGCGAGAGAGAGGAGACCCAAGGTAGGAGGGAGGGAGTGAGAGAGTCAACAGGTAGAGAGAGAAGGAGGGAGGAAGGGCAGCAGGAGAGGAGGCTTAGAGGGATACGGGGAGAGAAAAGAGAGAGAAAGAAGAGAAATAGAAAGAGTGATAAAGATGGAAACAGAGAGAGACAGTGAGAGAAGAAGGAAAACAGAGACAGAAACAGAGATATAGAAAATAAAGGAGGCAAAAAGGATGTGAGAGAGAGAAAGAAAGACAGACACAGTCAGACAGATAGATAGACAGACAGAGACAAAGAGACAGAGAGAGAGACAGAGAGAATGATAAAAAGAAAGGAGGGAAGAAGGGAGGGAAAGAGAGAGAGGAGAGAAGGAGAAGAAGAAGGAGAGAGAGAGAGGGAAAGAGAGAGATCGGAAAGGAGGGAGAGACAGAAGAGAGAGAAAGATGGAAGAAAAGAAAAGAGAGAGACAAACAGGCCGTGACAGAGACAAGAATAGAGAGACAGAAAAAGGGATAAGAGAGAAAGGAGAGACAGAGAGACAGAGAAAGAGAGACAGAGAGATAGAGAGAGAGATATGGGTATGAAAGGAAGGAGGGAAGGAGGGGAAGAGAGAGAAGAGAGAGAGGTAGGGTGGGAAAGGGGTGCAGACAGAATGACAGAGAGAGATATAGATAGACACAAAGACACAGAGACCAACAGAGAGACAGAATAAAGATAGAAAAGGAGGATGGGAAGAAGAGAGGAAAAAGGAAGAGATGGGGGAGAAAGAGAGAGAAAGAGAGTTAAATAGAAAGAGACAGAGAAAGTGAGAGATGAAGAGGAAAAGGGAACAAGGGAAAGAGACAGTGGAAGTGATAGAGAGAGAAACAGGGAAAGTAAAGGAGGGAGGGAAG
>NW_020955058.1:532-706 GCF_900497805.2 Vombatus ursinus | reverse complement strand
AAGAGAGGAAAAGAGGAGAAAGGAGAGAGAGAAAGAGAGAGATATGGAAAGAAAGAGAGAAGAATTGGAAAGGAAGGAATGAAGTATGGAGGGAGAGAGATTAAGGAGATAAAGGGAGGGAGGCAGGGAGAGGTACAGATTATTCAGTGAGAGAGATAGTAAAGGAGGGAAGGA
>NW_020955058.1:0-493 GCF_900497805.2 Vombatus ursinus | reverse complement strand
GGAAGGGAGGGAGGGAGAGAGGAGAGAAAGAGAGATATACAGAGAGATAGGAAAGGATAGACAGAAGTAGGGAGGGAAGATGATGAGAAAGAGGGTATAGAGACAGAGATAAAGAAAAGGAGGGAGGATAGAAGGGATAGAGAGACAGGGGAGACAGAGAGAGAGAAAGGAAAGGAAGGACGGGAGGTAGTAAAGAAGGGAGAAAGAGAGAGGGGAGAGAGACAGAAAGATACACATGGAGACAGAATAGGAGAGAGGTAGGAAAGGAGAGAGAGATGGAGGGAAGGAGGGGAAGAAAGAGAAGGCAAGAGTGAGCGAGGATAATGAGAGAGGAAGGAGAGAGGTAGGGTGGGAGAGTGGTGCAAAGAAAGAGACAGACAGATAGACATACACAAAGACAAAGAGACAGAAAGAAAGATAGAGAAGGAGGAAAGGAAGAATAGAGGAAGAAAGAGACACAAGGGGGGAGAGGGAGAGAGAAAGAGAGAGAGAG
>NW_020955057.1:2730-9823 GCF_900497805.2 Vombatus ursinus | reverse complement strand
GGGAAAGACTAGAGTGTGAAATTATAGACCAGTGAGCTTGATTTTTACTCCTGGAAAAATTCAAGGACATGTCATTAAAAAGATGCTTGGTAGCTATCTAGAAAGGGAAGCAGTAATTGCACAAATCCTGCATGGCTTCCTAAAGAACAAGTCATGCCAGACTAAGCTAATTTCCTTTTTTCCTTTCAACTAGTAGATGAAGGGAATTCTATGGATATATAGCTCAACTGGATTCTAGGAAAGCTTTTGATAAAGAATGTCATGTTATTCTTGTAGAGAAGAAGGAAAGTTATCTGTTGGACAGTAACAGAGTCATAACAGTTCAGAAATAGATGGCTGGATTCAAAGAGTTTTTAAAGGTTTAATAGCAATATAGCAGGAGGTCTCCAGTGGAATACCCCAGTAATCAGTTTGGCTCAGTGTTTCTTAACATTTTCCAAGATGGCCATGAGAGAGGCATAGATGATATGCTCATCAGATTTGTAGATGACAAAAAGCTAGGGGGGAGAATTAACACAAAGAATTGAGTCAGGATCCAAAATTCTAGGGACAATTGCACAGCCTTGCACTTGAGTATGAAAGTGAACTTCACAAGTATAAGATGAAGAGGCATAGATACACAATAGTTTTTCTGCAAAAATCTGGTTGTTTTAATGGACTACAAGCTCATTATGAGTCAGCACCAAGTTGTAGCAGCTAAAAAAGCAAATGAAATTTTTGTCTACAGTAAGAGGGGCATGACTTCCAGGAATGGGAACTTCATAGTCCCACTAAACTCTGCCAGCATTAGACCACATCTAGTGTACTATGTTCAGTTTTAGATACCATTTTGGTTTAAGTAGGAGATTGATAACCTGCAGAATGTTTAGAGGAGGACAACTAGGATTGTGAAAGGACTTAGGTCAATGACATAAGAGTTTCATTTGGAAGAACTGATGATGTTTAGCCTGGAGAAGAGAAGATTCAAGGAGAAACAACAAGTATTCAAGTATTTGAAGTGCTCTCATACAGAAAAGGGATTATATTTATTCTGTTTGGTCTTAGAGGTAGGAACCAGGAACACAAAGTAGCTGTCACAAAGAGGGAAATTTAGGCTTGATGTCTGAAAATGCTTTCTAACAGTTGTTGAACCTCAATACATTTTAGAGTCTATTTTAAGAAAGAGACAAATGAAATTAGGGTGTGTGTGTCCACAGTTTAATTTCTCTCAATTTGGCTTGACATGTATTGCTTGGGAGTTCAGTCCAGAACTGGTTCAGTTTGGGATTTGGGGGTACAGGGTTATATACCTTTTCAACTGGGGCTCATATCAACCTGCCATCCTTTCAGACCAGTCCCAGCTTTGGTCTATCTATCTAAGCAGTAGTATCTATCTCCACCCAAGCCTGAGCAAGATAAAATCAATTCAAATTTGGATCAAGTTTGACCAAGATAAGAAGATTCAATGTAATCTCATTAACAGTAATGTCCTTCTGAAGAACTTTGAAGCAGAAGGCTGGGGGTTGAGCTCTGAGTCTAGAAATCATTTTTCACATTCCCCCATCTGATTCTAATGGGAGGTGTAGCCTTCTCAATGAATCACTAACTGATATGGTCAACATTTCATCAAGGGGTTTTGGGGACTTACAATGGGTAACAACATGGGAAAGGGGAGGAAGAAACTGATAAATGCACTGACAAATCAAGGAGGAAGTCCCCTTAGTAAGTAAATAGCAAAGGGAAAAAGTAAGCAATAAACAAATTGTCCATTAAGGCTCAAAAGTCTCATCTCATACAGTTGTCTGCACAGACATCATCTAATGAAGTCTTTTGGTCTGAGTGTTGTTTAAGCAGTCTCCAGCAGATTGTCTTCTTAAAGACTTCTTGTAGAGAGAGATCCTCTTTCTCTGTTGAAATCTCCTACAAAATTGGTCTTAACACAATTTTACATTACCTTGCTAATAACCAGGTCGACAATGAAAGTTAACTCAGCCCTCATGTTTCTACTATTATAAAATCAAAATTGGAACCTTGGGCAATTGTCATGTTGATAAGAAACTCAAATAAAAACAAGAAAATTAGGACACAGTTTTTATACTTCACATTCATTCCCCTATCAGGAAGATGAGATTCCACTAAGGAATTAATAACAGGAAACTTTTTATAAAAAAGATGGACTCCAATACACACATAATATATCGAATGATCAATTTTAAAACAGTACATATTAAGTAATAAAACAATTCCAACTTTTGGTCATGTTCAAATAAACAACCCCTAATTAAAATGGATGCTTCTTTTAAGGCATTTACAAGATAGACCACAAGACATTCTTCTTTTAACATTTACTAATTGTAACAAAATTGAGACAGGTATGATATTAATTGAGTAACAAAATAATACTCTGGTTTCACAAGTCCTTGATGTGATTATATCTATACCATTATGAGGAATTAAAGGACCCTAACATATACAGGAAAATATACTAGTAAGAGATGTCAAGGCTGAATACTTAATTAGGTAGCTGTTTGGGCTAAAACTCTAGGCCAAATGGCTCTAACTTATACTTGCATGTTACTATAGTAACCTCAGATGTTCCAGCCTTAATCTATTATTTAATAGATTTAATATTGTGCATACAAAACTTTTTGATCATAGAAAATTGCCATAGAAGAATAGGTACACAACTATAGTAAGGGAACAACGTTCCCTAACTTCATGTCAATTCCAAGCAGAAGTTATGTAAGATGGCCAATTGTGTTGAGCCAAGCTTAAAGTGTGTCACGTGGGATATTCATATTTGGGAAATTAAGTCAGGAGAATCCTACCTCAGCTCATATGGAAGTTGTTTTCCCAACCTTTCCCATAGGAACACCCACTGTAATTCATAGATGCAGTTCATAGACCCCCACAGAGTTTCTGGCATCATGGATGAATAGCACAGTAGCATTCCTTGATCACCATGATTGGAGTCAGACTCAGAATAAAAGTCAGTTAACAATCCCATAAGGTCTTGAATAGCAAATTCCAATAATCAGAGTTTCAGTTATGTGACTATAATCTCATATTTGTTTCTCAAGCTTATTTATCCCTCTCTAACTATCCTTAATCTGAAAGAATGAGACACTTGAGGAATTGAATCTTATACATATTATAAGTTCAAACACTAATTTTAACCCTTGCTAGGCCATGGAATGAATGCAGATCAAAACAGCAAGATCCTTCCCACTTACAGCTCCTTACAGTAATTGCTTTGGTATTAATCACTAGCCTTGGACCTCTGATGTTGCTCCAATTGAGCTGCTGACTCTAACTCTGTTTCTCAGAAAGCACCCATCAAGGCCAGTGCCAGGACACAACAAACTTAGGAATGAAACTCAAAATTCACAGTAGGTTTGGACATAATTGTCATTAATATAAAATTATTACTGCAACTAATTAGCTTGCAAATGGAAATTTAGTAGGCCTTCAAAAAAGTCACTCGAAAGATTTAGCAAAACATTTCTTCATACAAGTATTTCCCTTTCTTAAAAACAGCTTACAATTGATCCTGATGTTACTATAACAAACTAAATTAATTACAAGATTTCACAAGGTCCTTTCTTTGCATAATTACCAAGTTTAGCTTCACAAAAATACTTTTGTAAATACTATATTTAAAGAATTACTCCAAATAGCTTAGTAAACAGTCTTAATTTTCATAAGTGAGAACCAAATAATTTTAACTGACACTTTCCTTTAAATATAGACAAAACTTGGAAGTTTATGATTTCTTAAATAATAGTACTTCAAAATGGTCAGATGGAATGACCTAATAGCTTCCTAATCCATTCATTTTTCTTTTTCTCTGACAGTATAATTCTTAATCTAACAACATCTAGATTATAAGAGAAATTGCTTTTCTAACAACATAGATGATACAATTGTTACCAAATTACACAATATAAGGAATTTTTAGAAATATAACAATATCATAAACAGGTATCATGCATTTAGACTTCAAACAAAACCAATTAATTACCAGTTAGGTGACCTTAATTTAAACAATTTCATTTAAACAGTTAACATTCAGATAGCATTTGTCCTACACCAAGCAGTGTACCAAGCACTTTACAATCATGTGATCCTCACAACATCCCTGGGACAGGGGTTCCACTATTATCCCCTTACAGAACAGTAAACTGAGGCAAATAGAACTTTCTCTGGTTATACAGTTAATAAATTTCTTAATGCAAATAACAATATCTTTTTGTGATTAATCCTGATAGGAAGAGCACCCTCAGATGCTGTTCTTATTCCTTCAGGCCAGAATTTTTTACTTAAATCAAATCAAATCTGGCTTTATAATCTCTAATGATAAACATTTTAATTTTTTTAGAAGTCCAATACTCTTGGGCCTTTAAAAGGACCTTAAAAGACAAGTGGTGACAATTCCCAGTTCTGCATAATTACTTCCTTAAAGACTTGAAGTCCTATCTTCTTTGAGACTTATTGGATTATGAGCTGCCCTAAGCATTCTATTGCCCATTCCATTCTTCTGGGAATTTCAGGCTGTATATACATATAAAGTTTTACAAACAGTTTGAAATCACACTGGGATTAGCTAAAAATGTGCTGGGCCAATATTCTAACTGCTGCTTTTGGCCCAGGCAAAAAGAGACCTAAGGAATTTGATTTAGTGACAGGCTGTGGCTGGTTTCTCCAGGCATAAACCTCCAGAATTCCAATAATTAATTGAACAGTACAAAGAAACACCTCAAGATTTTATGTAATAATCATAAATCACAATAATAGATAGCCTTACTGATAGGGTTGGAATCTGGGCCCCAGAAAGGAAAAACCTTGGACTTTCCCACATGGCCAAATCTCTGACATTAGCCTGAGGCTATAATCCCTTCAACTGGCCTTTCACTGTGGCTACACCCAATTTCCCCTCCATAGTCTTGCCTCCCTATGGCCCTAGGCCACTTCCCAACCTTGGTAATTCTATTACTTCATGGACTACTTGGCTACTCCTAGATCCCTTCCACAATATTTCTGTATATAAGGTCCATCTTGTCTCCATTAAGATGCTCTGAATCTTAGAATCTAGCCAATAGCCCATAGATGCTCAGAATCCTTAAGAATCTAGCTAATACGGTGAATCTTCAATAAACCTTGTTTTTGGCTGCAAGAAGGCCTGGGTCGAATTCTCTCAGGCAGCACTTTCACGTCATGATTTTGGGATTCCAGGACCTCTAACCTCTAGGCAGCATCACTTACCATAGTCAATATTTCTGCAAGGTTAGATTTAAGAAGGCCTTCTACAAATTTATCCTGAAAGGCAAGTAGAGATAATTCCTTCTAACCCTTTATAACTTTTATCTATTGGTTTTCAAATCAAGCTACAAAATTTTCACTTTCAATCTTTCTACTTAAAATGAAATCAAACTTTCTTACACCTTCTCAACATGTGATATGAAGCTGGCACAAAGACACCCAGAACAACTATCCAAGAATGGGGGGGGTGGTCCTTAGAGCACATGGGCTTGCAGCTGACCATCCCTATCCATCTCCAAACCATTTTTTTCTTCTACCCTTCATATTTTCACTCAAACCTTTGTTTTTCTTTCCTAATCTTTCAAACTCATTACTCAGAATACCTCCAATTTCCTTTACATTACAAATTAAAAATTATACTTACCTCAATTTGTCTTCATTGTCTTCACCTTTTAGAACATGGAGGGAGCTAAAGCCTAGCAATTTACAAATCAAGAGAGCTATATTTCTCCCACACCCTTCACAAACAGCTTTTATAATATTAATGCTTAAAAGACAGAAAAACCCTTATTTTTGCAGTTTTAAACATATTGACTTGATATCAGATATATTGGCAGGAGGGATGCAAAGACAGTTCTCTAGATTTAATTTAAACATAAAGTACAAACTTTAGCTTTGGAATCTTATTAAATCTGAATTCAAATCCTCAGCTTTTCTCTCTCTCAGCCTTTGACTGGTTTAGATTATTTCAGTCTAAAAGCTGCTTGCTAACTGATTCCACCTTCCACTGACTTCTGGGAGAATCTCACCCTGCTTTTTGATTCCATTACTCATTATCTAACTTTATCCTGGTATCCCAACTTGGCCAGTGTTGGGACCCCCTGCCCCCAAAAAAGAGTCTTCATCTCCCACTGGAAGCCTAGGGTGGGCATTCTTCTCCAATGTTTTCTCTAATTACAGACCTTAAAAGTTCCTTAGAAGTTTCTCTGACAGCATTTTAAAACTTCAACACAAACATGAAACAAGATAATAGAAAGAGGGCACTTCAGACTATGAAGAGAACCATTTGAGACAAATTATCAGGAATGCATGCTGAGAATGGAATGGGCTCAAAAACAAAGAAAAACATCAAGAAAGAAGAAGGTTGGGTATAAGACAGCTTCCAAGTAGATTAGCCAAACATTAGCCTCCTCCAGACAGAAAGAAAAATGATTAAGAATTGCTTCATCTTCTTTCTAGTTTCTTACTGTGTTACTCTAGGTGTTCTTACTCTGGGCAACTTAATATATGCCTTTACTTTGTGTTAATTGTGTCTACTGGCTAAATATTAAGGGTAAGGACACTTTGGAGATTTGACAGCTAGTTTTGGGAGAATGGCTCCACAGAATACCTTTTAGCACCTTTGAGAGTAATCACCTCCCTGAGCATCCAGTCTGAAGTCCCATAAGTAACAAACTAGTGTTAAGTGGGTGGGGATGGGGAGAAAAATAGGGTAGCTAGGAAGGGGTATTAAATTGTAAGGAAAGACTCACTAGATAAATGAGTGCTATATAAACGTTAATAACTAACATGTAAAAACAAAAGATATTAATAGTATGTACAGATAAAATTCCAGTAGTTGAGGTGTCGTGGTGAATTCCCATAAACCTGACAATACCTCCTCCTGCTACTACTCTGCAATCCCTTCCCACTTTCCACAAATATTCAAATTTATTTGGTACACAGTGTATTGGAATAATCATTTATTAGACATTTGCAGACAAGAGTCCTACCTGAGATAAGGCAGAGCAGAGGAGGGAATAGCAACTCCTTTCAGTTTGGAGGAGAGAACACAAAGCCAGTAGAAATTTTCAGC
>NW_020955057.1:2146-2589 GCF_900497805.2 Vombatus ursinus | reverse complement strand
TGAGAATGAAAAACAGCCACATAAAAATCCTTATTCTTGTAACCTTTAGGCTAGAAAACAAAGACAGCCTTAGGCAGTTGAGAAGAACAAAAATCCTTCTGGAATTAGATGGATGCATTTAATGGATTAGATTGAATGGATTACAAATCCAGATTGTCACTCTAATCAGTATTCGAAAACCTCACCTGCATACTCACTCCTATTCCTACCCCTGAAACTCTTCCACATTCTTATCCTGATTCCTTGGTTTGATCCTTTCCATGCCTTTTCACCATGCCCCACCCCTCTGATCATTCCATATCCTCGTGCTAATCTCATAAACAGTAACATTTGGAAGATAGAGAAAGAGGGAAGGGACAGAATTAAGATAGCCCTTAGGGACAAGGGAATGTGAATCACCCTTACTCCCCCACCTTAAGTATTTGCTTTACCAGAATATGTCT
>NW_020955057.1:1069-2051 GCF_900497805.2 Vombatus ursinus | reverse complement strand
ATGATTCTCAGACATGAATCCTTCTCAAAGCTTTTGGTCACTATCCCAAAGGTAAGTGAAATGAGATTGTCTGGGTGAGAACAAGAGGAGTCAAACTGGGGATGTCTCCATTCTATGGAATTCTATCCCCCTAGTCTCACAGGGAAAATGGGGAGACAGAGTTGGGTAGAGCTTACCATCATTGGACAGGTCTCTAATTTGATCCTTCCTAATTCCAAATCTTTCACTTATTTCCTCATATTTCTTCTTTATTTCATCTGGCAGATCTGGAGTCCAGTCTATATTTAGGTTAAAAGTGAGAATATTTACTAAGTTTCTCTCACTGATCACTTTCAACAATACATAGAAAAGGAGGTACCTAGATGAATGTGGAGTGCAGAGTACAGGTGAAAGGGCCTTTGATCTGAGTGACTGAGCTAATAATGGAACTATCATGTGCCCCAGGATTTGTTGCACCTATTAATAAAGGAGGAAAGTGGAATCTCTGTTGATTATCAATAAGTCCTTTAAGAAACATTTATTAAGCACCTACTAGGTGCTAGGTACTATGTAAGGCATTAGGGCAAAGACAGTGGAGAGTTAGCCCTTCTCTCAATTAGTTTACAATTACTGGAAAGAAACATCTTCACAAATAAGTAAATGCAAGTGTGACCCCCTAGGGTTACAAGGTCCAAACATCTATTACATAAGAAATATGAAAGATAAATACAAAGTAAATTCTTATGGGGGACGACTACTATCTGGAAGAAGTCCTTTTAAAGGTTTTGACACTTAATATTAGCCTGGAATGGAACCAGAGAATCCAGGAGGTGGAGATGAGAATGTAGAGTAACCCTGAATGGGAAACCAAAAATCATCTTAGAGATTGAGAGAGACTGGGAGGTATGAGGAGCAAATCTGGGATGTCAGGGTCATGTGATACAATAATGAAGAGAAACATAGGATACAGGGCAGCTAGGTGGTACAGTGGATAGAGCACTGG
>NW_020955057.1:0-929 GCF_900497805.2 Vombatus ursinus | reverse complement strand
TTAAGATTTCTGAGACCTGAACTGCAGATTACTCATCTCCCTTCTCCACATTCCCTCAATATTCTCCTAAGGAAATAAATTTCCAAAATTCATTTCTATCTCTTAGGAGATTTTACCCTTCTGCTTACCTGACTTAAAGTCTGATTTTAGGATAAACATGATTAACTATTCTATTGCCAACCTATATTTGTCATTCAGTGAGCATAGCCCCAAATGACAAAAATAGAGCACCCAAGAGGGAAGGGAAATAGATTTAATAGTTCAGCATTAGTCCAGAGGTCTCCCACCCTGCATTCACTTTAGTAGCTAGAGGCATGGGTTGAACAACAGATAATAATGAATTCCATATTAACATTTTTCAGAGCAGAGAAAAAGAAAGATTTGCACTGGGACATCTCTCTGTCTCTGTCACTCTCTTTCTCTGTCTGTCCCTCTCTCTCTCCCACTCTCTCTCTTTATCTTTCTCTGTCTCTGTCTCTCTTTCTCTTTCTTTCTTACCCTGTGTTTCTGTGTCTGTATCTGTCTGTGTCTCTCTCTCTCTCACTGAGACCTGGATCATCATACAAAGCTTGAATTCTACTAAAGGCTCAGAGCTGCCTTGGGAAGTTACTGAAGGAAGCTCAGCATAGACAGTTTGCTGTACTGGGAAGCTTTTATTTCCCCCCCTTATCTCAGGCATGTAAATTGTAGTCAAACACAGTGTGGGCCACCCCCAATGCTACAATGCTACAACTTATTTTCCTTTACTACTCTTACCATGAAAAAGAGAAGAGGAAGAGTATTAATGCAAGATCATAGAATACATACCATAGAGTTCTGTCAAAACAGTCACCTCCCCATCTTTGATATTATACGAGATAATTATCACCTGTTTAGAGTCCATATTTTGAAAGGAGAAATCATTTTCTCCATCATCTGTGAAACCATCC
>NW_020955056.1:4755-10358 GCF_900497805.2 Vombatus ursinus | reverse complement strand
GTTTGTACAAAGTCTAATGTTCCTGTTGTTTATTGGTACTTTAACCAGGGACTACTTAGAATAATTTAATTTGTTTGGGGTTTAACATTATTTAAATATTAATACTGTTTTCTTCTTTAAAGCATACAGATTTTATTCTGAAATGTATCCTAAACCTTAGTGCCATTAGATTCCAGGATGAGCTATCTTACCAGCATTGTCCTCCCAGAAGTCCCTGAGAAAATTGAGTCAATAACTGCCAGTGTCAACTGGAGCAGAACCATCTCCAACCTGTGGACGGCTGGAACTGAAGAGAGCAGGCTAAAGAAAGGAGAGTCAGGAGTCTAAGAGAAGTGTAATTTTAAAGTGAGTTAGCTGGGAGGGCCGGGAAGCGTATGGAGAGATCTCAGTACTTACACCAATGGTTGCACATTGAACTTTAGCCGTGACAACGAGGGGTAAAAAGAACAGTGTGACAAGTTCAAATCTGGCCTCAGACATGTAACACTCGCTAGTTGTGTGACCCTGTGCAAGTCACTTAACCCCACTGCCTAGCAAAAAAAAAAAAAGAATTTGACTAAATCATTCTAATAACCACCTTCTGTCTGTGGATGGTAAAGGGAAGTGCGATAACACTAAGAATTTGAAGATCTACAGCAGGTGGGTAAAAGTGGTAGAATAGAACGTCCTGTCTCTGATAATTTTTGCCTAGGTTGTCAGTGAACATGACCTGCATCAAAATGTAGAATGAAATTCTTTGTCTAAATTGCTTCTGTCCCTGGATAAATGGAATTTTCTTTCTCCTGTTTGATGATGGATTCTTGTGTCAAAATCCTGATCTCTTCGTAGAGGTGGGAAAGTTGAGCAACCAACCTTGCTCAGATAAGGAATCTCTCCTAGCTTCACGATCTTCAACATCCCTCATACTTTCTCAACTGGCTGGCAAGCCATTTTGCACAGAATTTTTAAAGTAACCAAGCCAACCCAGCTATCTTGCTTGTAAAACAATTTCCTTCCTTTCTCTTGATTTGCAATTACTAACAAGGGCCAAAGCTTTCCAGTTTGTTGTGGATTCAATGCCAGTTTCTTTGAAAGCTTTTAGGGCCTGCCTAAGGAAGTACCTGAAACAGGAATTCTGGAGTTTGTGGTAGCATGAGGTAGCCTGGGGTACTCTCCCTTTACTAGTAGCAATGTCAGATACTTCATGAACAACATAAATGTCTCTATAGGGGATTAGTATAGCATGGCCTAACTCTGTCTGATAGCCACCTCCTTGCTGATAGTCACACTTCAGTTCTGAAATGATAAGGTTTCCCTGTCTCTACCCCTCCCCACCACATCACCAATTATATTAAGCTGAAGGTTCTATCATCTTCTTTGGACTTGAAAAAGCAAGCCTAGGCTAAGTTGTAGCAGTATGTATTGGACCTTCACCAGCCACTTGAAGTTTTAAAAATTATACTCCCTCTTGGAGTCCATGAGGTGCAGTAAACAGAATGCTAAATTTAATCACAGAGGACCTGGTTTTGGATCCTGAATTTACAACTCAATAGGAATAGAATGATTGGGACAGATCAGATTATTTTAAAGGCCATCAGTTATTGAGATATGTCTCTTCATTATCCAAAAGATTCTCATCAAGACAGTTCAAGAGAAGAGAACTAAAAAAAAACCAAATTAACAAGCAAAAACTCTAGAAGAAATAATGAGGAACACTGGATAGTATCATCAGATATAATCTCCAGGCTTGAGAGACCTGTGGCCTCAAGGCTACATGGGGCCTTCTCGGTCCTTGAGAGCCACCTATTGACTGAGTACAAATTTTACAGAACAAATCCTTTGATTAAGGGGATTTGTTCTGTGAAGTTTGGATTCAGTCAAAGGCCCACACTTGAGCAGCTAGACGGCCACATGTGGCCTAGAGGCCTCAAGCTGCCCACTGCTATACCCCCAACCCCTCATTTTACAGGTGAGGAGAGACCCAGGTAGGTTCAAGGTCACACAGTTAGTGAGTGTTAGTCCTAGGATTTAAACCAGGTCATCTGACTCCACAACCTATATTCTTTCCCTTTCAGTAGGCTGCCTCCAGGCTGACATTAAGAGAGGGCTTAAAGGTTGGCAAAATGCTTTACATTTGAGGCTCTTGCCAGCCTGTGAGGTAGGTATCCTAATAGGATTGTCTCTTTCACAGATAAAGAAATGACTTGAACATAATCATACAACTAGTAATTTCTTTGAGTTAGGATTCAACCTGTGCCTGTCCCCACTCAAAGTCTAGTATTGCAAACTCTACCAAGATGTCTACAGAGCAAGATTTCTTAATCCTGTGTTATGGACTGATCCCTTTAGCATTGCAGTGGAGTCCATGGACCCATTCTTAGTATTATGTTTTTTAATGCATAATGTAAAACACATGGGGTCAAAAAAGAAAGCTAATTTTACTAAGATATAGAAAAAAATTTAAAGGTCATGGAACCTGTATACCAGAGGTACCTGATATCTGCTTATCTTTGGGAAATGAGATACTAGAAAGCAGCTATCCTCAGATGTCTTAGGAATGAAGAGTCAGGAATCTAAAACTTGTTAACCTCTAGAAGCAGTGATATCAAAGGGAAATAGAAATATATCCTTATAGGAGCATATTGTTTTAGAATACCTCGTTTGCATTATCTATGTTTTACTGTATTTTTATTTATTTCCTTAAACATTTCCCATTTACATTTTAATTTGGGAGCTATTAGTTTGAGAACTCTGCCAGAGAACCCTTTGTCATTCTGGAATTTTGGAATGCTGCCTTCAGGTTGTGACAGTGTCCCCTGAGTTCTCTTGCCCTATGGCTAAGAAATTCCTACCCTCCCCTCTTCCCCCCACCCCCAAGTTTTTCTCTGTAGGTTTTCTTAATGCAATTTTCTCCTAGTGCTCCTCCTATGTATGTAACCACACTTTGTCAATCATCTTTGCTGTCTACATGCAGCTTGAGGTATTCCTGACAACTCTGTCCTCAAGCCTTTTCTCTCTTCTCTTATCAATAGGCCTCTTGGTAACTCCATCAGAACCCCTATGAGTTTAATTATCATCTTTATGCAGATGACTCACTTACCTATGTACCCAGGACCACTCTTATACCTACATTTAGTGCTGGCCTATTGGACTCTTAAGACAGAGTATCCAAGTGACATCTCAAACTCAGCATGTTAAAGCAGAACTCAATATCTTTCCCCTAAAATTCATTATCTTTCTCCCCTCTTCCATTTCCCCTGCCAATTATGTTAAAGACACTACCATTCTTCCTGTCTCCTTCCTTTACAACCTCAGCATCATTCTCAACTCCTTGCTCTCCCT
Source organism: Vombatus ursinus (assembly GCF_900497805.2). Lineage (NCBI taxonomy): Eukaryota > Metazoa > Chordata > Mammalia > Diprotodontia > Vombatidae > Vombatus > Vombatus ursinus. Next base: position 7,037 of record NW_020955056.1, on the reverse strand, counting down.
CACCTCCACTCTCACATATCCAATCAGTTGCCAGATCTTGCTTTCTCTTTTTCTTTTTTCTTCTTTATTTACTTTTGGTTTTCAACATTCACTTCCACAAGATTTGGAGTTCCAAAATTTCTCCCCGTCTCATCCCTCCTCCCACCCCAAGACGGTGTGCATTCTGAATACCCCTTCCCCTAATCTGTGCTCCCTTCTATTTCCCCCCTTCTCTTATCCCCTTCTCTTTCTGTTTTCCTGCAGGGCAGGATAGATTTCTATACCCCATTGCCTGTAACAGATCTTGCTTTTTCTAACTACATAGCATCTCTTGAATCTCCCCCATTTTCTCTTCTCACAAATTCCCTTACACCAATTCTTTCTTTTCACTCAGTCACTATTTCAGCTCAGGCCCTCATCAGCTCTCATCTCAGCTATTGCAATGACCCTAATTGATCTCTCTTTCCAAGTTTCTCTGCATTCTAATCCATCCCCACATGACTGCCAAAGTGGATTTCCTTAAGTAAAGACCTGATCATATTACTGCTGTACTCAGTAAATGCCAGCCGCCCTTACTTGCTTTAGAAATAAAATATATACTCTCCTTTTTGGCTTTTAAAGACCTCACAACTTGACTCTATCTTGTCTTTCAAAACTTGTTATATATTATTGTCCTTTCCACACTTAACAATGTAGACCAGAGGTGGCAAACATGATGGGCCATGTGAAAACTCACAGTCTTGCCAAGTGCCATGTGAACTAGTTTAAAATATTTAGAAAATATTTAACAAAATAAATAAAAATACAATAAAACCTAGATAATACTGTGTATCCTCACCCTCTCTGGGCATGCTCAGTTCTACCATAGAGGTGGACACTCACTTAAGAGAGGCCTTGTGAGCATGTCCAGTTTACCTAACGTGATCTAAGCCTGGTGTATCCACTACCACAGGGGAGGGATAGCTTCCTTTGAATAGCTGCCTACGTTTTTAAAACTGGTAAGCCTGAGCCATTTGCCCTTTTTGGCTGCTCTCTTCCACCATTGTTCAGCTTAGCCCTTTTTGGTGACTCCTTCTCTGCTGTATCCAGCATGGACACCACGAACTGGACCAATGAACTGAACCACTGAGAAGGGTAGGAAAATCCTTCCCTGTTCCTATTTTTTACCTCTGCTCCAGAAATGGGCCTGGCTGTGTTTTCTGCTCTGTTGTTTGTCTTCAGATGCTAGGAACAGGAGTTTGAGCCATGGTGACCTTGGTACCACAATTGCAGGCAGGGTGGTGCAATACAGTCAGTTAGGACAGCATGGAAACCCTGAGAAGCCAGGGATCCTGGGGCAAGATTCCTAGGGAGATTTTGGACTTGGAACCGGAATCACGTTGTATTGGAACTGAGCTAAGCTATGAATCTAATCCCCTTGCCCTCCCAAGAGATTGAGGCAATGCAGGAAGAGGATTATGCTTCCCATGAGTTGGGGGTATAAATTTGTATATTTGTGATAATACCTATATATACACATACACATACACATACACATACGCATATATACATACATATACACTCACATATATATATATACATATACATAACACAAAGCAATTTATGTGAAGGTTTGGGAACATTGCTAATAACTGAGAGTGTCAAAAAAGACTTTCTGTAGGACATGACTGTTTCAGTACCACAGGGTAGAAAAAGTAGCTGTGTGTTCAGTTTAAACTTATGTATTACTTTGCCAAATCTTCTATATTGTTTTTGTATTCTTTCATAAAGAACTGTTAGCTAAATCATTTCAATTCTGGGAGTATTTAATCTAGAAGAACAACTCCTGTTGGCATGATACTATATACTTAGGAAAGAACACAAACACCTTTTTAAGCTCCACTTTGTGCCAGGGACTGGCTAAGTGCTTTACAATTATTATCCCATTTGATCATAAACAATAATATGCAATGAGATAGGTGCTCTTACTATCCCCATTTTATAAATGAGGAAACTGAGGAAGACAAAGGTTAAGTGAGTTGTCCAGGATCAGAGAGGTACTAAGGGTCTGAGGCTGGATTTGAACTCAAGTCTTCCTGACTCTAGGCCAAGCACTCTCATCTGTTCTGCCTCCTAGCTGCTTGAAATAAAAGGTACTGTACATAACTTCTGCCTGAAAAGACTATAGTGGCTAGACAAGAGACATGTGGAATAAACTAAGTAACCAATTAAATAAATAAATAATAGCTTTAAATGAATGAACAAGACAAACAAATCCTCTACCTTAGAGAGAAGTGAGATCTGTGTAGCCTGAATTAATCTAG
>NW_020955056.1:3973-4701 GCF_900497805.2 Vombatus ursinus | reverse complement strand
ATAAGACAAACAAATCCTCTACCTTAGAGAGAAGTGAGATCTGTGTAGCCTGAATTAATCTAGGAAGGATTCTTGGAGGTGAGACTTTTCCACTGGTACTCTCCCCCTAACTTTCTATACTACACACACTTGGTCAGGGGCAAAAGTTAAATACCTTCTCTCATTAAAATCAGCTGAGATCTATCACTGCTTCACTTTGTTTCTCCTCTCCTTTTTCTAAACTTATGGCATTAAAAATCCTGCCTGGACCTTTAGCCTCCTAGAGGTCAGTTGTGATTGAGATCATATGTTTTAGACTTCTTTAATTCCTTGTATCAACTGATAAGAATTATTTGGAACTTTGATGCCCTTCCTTATCTTTTGATCAATGACTGGTTCCTGATGAGAGATTCTTTGCTTTTTTGAACAGCATCCTACCATGGTTTTCCAAGAGCAGGGGAGCAAAGAACAAAGACAATCATCAAATAAGTAGCAGCCCAATTTCATGTCTTGTCTTCAAAAGATCTACCATATTTATTTTCCTTCAATCACCAAAGACTCAGAAGGAGAAAGATGTTTCTACCAAAAAAGCTCCCCTTTGGGTTCATACTTGTCCCAGCTTTGAGTTCTTCTCTGGTAATACTCCTTTTCCCTCCCTACCCACTCTAATCCAACACGTGTACAGGCGTGTTCCTTAATATGTTCTGAAGAAACCCTAAGTAGTTAAAGGTCAACCCAAGGACAGTCTC
>NW_020955056.1:0-3860 GCF_900497805.2 Vombatus ursinus | reverse complement strand
TCTTTTGGAAGTTTTTCTAGGATCTTCAGTTCTTCTTGGGATCAGCTCAGGCTGGTATCTTCCTATTCCTATCTATGTCTTATCATCAAATTATGGGAACCCGAAGGAATGTTAAAGATCATCTCATTCAGGGCCCTCATTTTACAGATAAGAAAACTAAGGCTCAGACATATTAAGTAACTTGCCCAAAGGTTTCAGCTCCATTATTCATCTTACCCATTCACACTGAGATGCATAAGGATATCAAGGAATCACTGAAGAGGTTTGACATGTAAACCATAAAGGGACCACAGGCTTACCTAACACATCACTGTAAAACTGATCCCATTCCTTCTCATCAAAAATCTGAAACCAAAAGTCAAAGTAAATGTAGTAAAGCATATTTTTCATCCTCTCCATAAATGTCATCTTGTCAGTGAATAACGTCAAGGGTAGAGGCACATAGGAAGGAGGGAACATGAGTCCGCCACAGAAATTTTCAAGTTTAGTGCCTAAGCTGAAGCACAGACTATAGACAAAGGGTATTCCAAGTATCTCTGCCATGAGCTCAGCACAAGGACACAAAAGCATCTGAAACAACAACCTCATATTTGGCTTTTTTCAGTGTCTTCATAACGTATTTGTTCAAAACAGCGCTCTCACACAACTGTTTCACAAAACGTGAATAATTCACAAACAGTTCTCACAAGCCTGCAGCATACTCAAATCCTGAATGCTTTGGCACGTCATAACTCCAAAATGCGATCCAGTTTTCAAAAAATGAAGCCATGTCCTCTGATTTTTTCATCACAGGAAAAACCTCAACATGATAACCTGATGAATTAGCAGAATTAGCAAAAATAGTAGCAGAGGGTGTCAGCACAGTCACATCATTGCCACTCTCTACAAGCCCATGCACCAGGGCCTCTAGATTGATCCAGTGACTATACTCCATAGGCCATACCAGGACCTTCCCACAGGACCCACAGCTAAAGCAACAGAGCTGCAGCACCAAAAGAGCTGAAACCCGATTCTCAGGCTTCATGGTTACTCCTGCTTTACCAACTGCTAGCATCTTTCCATCGGGAATTCCTGGTTGTATCACTAAAGGAACAAATACAAAGGTTAAAATTTAACTGATATCTCTAAATTCCTTATCAAAATGGTCATAATTAGTGATAGCCAAAATGAGGTCTTGCTCAATATGTCAAGAAATTAATACATGGCATGGTTTTCATGTCAGAGAAAAACAATTAGCTGGTATCATCAAAATCCCTAGTTTGCACAAAATTCATGGTCTTATGCATTATTGTTTAATAAGGGGAATTCTTCATGGACCAGAGAATAGTTTTTATTCACTCTGAGTTTAAATATGAATACTATGTTTATTTCTTTAAAATGGTCTCCTTTCACTCTGTCTTACTTGTATCTCAGGCTTCCTTGCCCTTGGATTTCAGGATGGGGCATCTCACCAGCACTGTCCTCTGAGGAGCAGCTGTGAAAAATGAGTTAAGGATTGTGAGTACATCCCTCAGCCAGTCTCAATGAGCTGTACATTGTTGGGTCCCAATGGAGGTCAATTCCTGATCCCACTGGGGAAGCTGCTATTAGAAGTTCTTCCTCCACTTCCATTGTTTTGAATCTTAAACTAGAATATATGTTCTTCCAAATGATTATCGGAAGCACATAGGCTTGGGGGCAGCTAAGTGGCACAGTGGATAGAATGCCAGGCCTGGAGTCAGGAAGATTCATCTTCTTGAATTCAAATCTGACCTCAGACACTTACTAGCTGTGTGACCCTGGGCAAGTCGCTTAACCCTGCCTTGTCTCAGTTTCCTCATCTATAAAATGAGCTGGAGAAAGAAATGGCAAACTACTCCAGGATCTTTGCCAAGAAAACCCCAAATGGGATCACAAAGACAACTGAAAACACCTGAATAACAATAATAGAAACACATGGGCTTGAGTTCATGGACAATCAACTCTGACTTGGTATATTAGTTCAACGTTTGAATGAATTGGAATAATCTCCACCATCTGTCTTATTGTTTCATTTGTAATTATGTCTTATTTTAACACTACTTGATTTTCTGGTCTTTTCATTAGGAATACTTGAAATTGTTCTAGTTGTTCTAATTCAATAAATGTCCATTCTTTATCCCACACCCTGGTAGGAAAATATGCAGTTTTGCTTCATGAGTTGTTCTTGGATATAATCCTAGATCTTTGCCTTCTGGAATAAGGCTGCTAAATCTTTTTTTGTTTTTTTTTTTTTTTTTGTTTGTTTTCCAGAGGCAATTGGGGTTAAGTGACTTGCCCAGGGTCACACAGCTAGTAAGTGTCAAGTGTTTGGTCTGAGGCCAGATTTGAACTCAGGTCCTCCTGACTTCAGGGCCAGTCCTCTATCCACTGCGAAGGCAGCTAAATCTTGTGTGATCCTGATTGTAGCTTCTTATATTTGAATTATTTCTTTCTGGCTATTTGTAGTAATTTTTTCCTTTGACATAGGAGTTCTGGATTTTGGCTATGATATTCCTGGGAGTTTTCATTTTAGGGTTTCTTTTGGGAAATGACCAGTGAATTCTTTTGATTTGTACTTTGCTCTCTGGTTCTAAAATACCTGGACTACTTTCCATTATAAGTTTTTGAAATATAATGTCTAGATTTTTTTTTTGTTCATTGATTTTTTAGCTAATCCAATGCTGCTTAAATTCTCTCTTCTGGATCCATTTTCCTGGTCATTTGTTTCTCTTATGAGATATTACACATTTCCTTCTACTTTTTTTTTCAGTGTTTTGACTCCTTTTTATTATTTCTTGATGTCTCATGCAGTTAATTGGCCAAAAGAATTTGGCCAATTCTTACTTCTAAGGAATTACTTCTTCAGTAATATTTTTAACCACCTTAACTATCTTGTTAATTCTCTTTTCATAACTTTCTTTCACAGCACTCATTTTTTCCCTATTTTTCCTCTACCCCTCTCATATAGTTTAAAAAAATTTTTTTGCTCTTTTTTTAATCTCTTTCTTTGACTCTTCTAAGACTTCTCATTTGGTTTGCGTCCAATCCACATTTTTCTTGTAGATGATTTCAAGTTATTGTTGTCTGTGTTTTCTGTGTTCTATGTGAGCTTCCCTATCATCAGAGTAGCTCTTCATGGCTAGGTTCTTTTTTTGTTTGATCATTCTTCCTGCCAGGTTCTTAACTTTAGATTTCATGCTAGTGCTGGGCTATGCTCACTTCTGGGGGTGGAGGTGCTGTGTAGGAGCTGAGCTTCTATCTTTTTATGTCCTTCTGCTGTTTTCCCAGCTAAGTCTAAGGTCCTGCAAGTTTTTAGTGCTTCCATGTGGTGTGATCTTGAGAGAGGTTTGTTCACTGCCCTTCTGGTATAAACCCTGTAAAGTTCCTGACCCAGATTTGAATCTGTTGGATTCTGTGTGGTTGCATTTCAGTGAACTGCTGCTGGACTCAGTTACTGTTATTCTTCTGGGAGGTTCTGTAGGTTCAGAGTGACTAAACTGCTTGATTCTCCTTTTGTGTTGGTTTTAACTTTAAGCTTATGTGGTGGGCTAAAGTTTAGGCCTGAGATCCTCTTCTGTTCTTGGGCTCAGACCCACACAGCTAAGTTTTTGGAACTTGTCTCTTCCTGTGTACACAGCTAAGGTCTCTCTTGCTTGTAACTTTGACCTCTTCTCTCCGCCGTGGACCTGTGACCTGAAACTAGGTAATGGGGGATCAATAGAGGCACCTGCTGGCACCTGTTCTGGTTCAGGTGTATTCTGGGATTTCTTTTTGCTTTTAGCCTTGGTTCAGTCCTAGTCCCCTTACCATCCCTGCATGCTAGAATGTTCCCCACTGTTGCTGTGGAAACTGCCTCAGCC
>NW_020955055.1:0-4029 GCF_900497805.2 Vombatus ursinus | reverse complement strand
CGTGGCACCGCCCCTTGCCTCAGGAGCTCAGGCTCCGACTACTTCCTTGTACCCAGCTTATCTCACAAAGCATTGCCCAATTGCCTCAGGGCTTCTCCGTATCCAGCCCATCCCAGTACACACGACTCTGTCTACCACAGTCCCTGCCTCGACTTCCAAAATACCCAAATCTTACCTTACCCATTGCCACAGCACCCAACTGGCAGCTGCCAACATCAGACAGTCCCTCACAGTGAAGTCCCCCTTTCTTTTTCCAAAGAGAGAGTTTCAATATAGGCTGAGTAGAGCTGCTAGATGGCATAGTGGATAGACCACAGAATTTGGAATGGGAAGACCTAAATTCAAATCTTGCCTCGGATACTGTGTGACCCTGGGTAAGTCACTTAACCTCTCTGTGTCTTACTTTGCCCATCTATAAAATGGAGATAATAATAGCACCTACTTTACAGGGTTATTATGAGGATCAAGTGAATTAATAAAGAAAAAGAGCCTTGCAATCCTTAAAGTGCTATGGAAATGTTCATTGTTATTATTATTCTTTTTATTATTATTGTTAGATGCAAAGTTATGGGTCCATAAGTTCCTTTTTGTCTTTCTGTAAGAGCAGGGTTAAGTCTTTTATAGGAAAAGTAGCACACATGCCTTGAAAATCAAACTTCCACTTCTTATCATCTCTCAGTGCCTCCTTCCCGCCCAGAATGCTGGACTTTTGTCGTTTTTTCTTGACGATCTACAAGTGTATAACAAAGATAAGAGGTCGGGATTCTTTCACTGCTTACCATTGCCCCCCTTGGGCTACCAGGTGGAAAATAATGAATTAGGATTTACTACCTAATTAAGGGAACAATTAAGTCTATTAACTCTATGGGCTTCTTCCAAAAGCACTTCAGAAGTTATGTTTAAATAAAATTTGATTAGCATTTGTTCATACAAATGTTTACCAAAAGAAATAAAATAAGTAAATTTACTGCATAAATTAGTTTAAATTAAATTGCTTGAATAAAATTACTTTAATTTTATTGCTAGAATTTCTCTGGGATCTAGAAAGATGGCAAAAATTTAAAAATGACTAGAAAGTTGAAGGCCACAGCAGTCAGATGACCTGTTAAGGATCTAACAGAAAATCACTAGATCTGAAGCCCAGCTTATGATGCAGCTGGTAGGGCAGTGAATAGATACCAGGAGTCAGGAAGCCCTGAGTTCAAATGTGATCTCAGATACTTATTGGCTGTATGACATTGGGCAAGTCACTTAACCTCTGTATGCCTTGCTTTCCTCAGTGGATTAGGGTGATAACCCTGCCGGGCTGTTAGAGTCTCAAAAGAGATATTTGTAAAGCACTCATCACAGTGTCTAGCCCATAATCAGTGCCTAATGTTTGCATGTTTCCTTCCTTTCTTGTAGAAGATGCTGCTTGACCCTCTGTGGCGTTTGTCTAGAGTGAAATTCTGTAGAGGGCTAGTAGTTCTTCAGCCTCAGTGCCCTGTGATTTCTTCGGTTTGGCCAGTCCCTTCACTAACTCAAGTCACAGCCCTCTCTAGACTCAACCAACCTTGCTGTGTTCAAACCACGCTGGTAATGAGCCTCTTGAAACTGTGCTCAGATGACTGATGGTCAGCTTCATCGTTAAACTAGTACTTTCAGCCTTTGCAGTCTGGTGGGTTCTCCTAGGATCAGAGAACCTAAAGGGAAGGGACCTTTGAGGTCACCTGTCCCAAACCCCTCATTTGACAGATGAGGGCCAGAGAGGTATAGTTGTGGCTTGCCAGGTGGTAATTTGCAGAGCCAGGGTTCAGACAGATTCCAGTGAAAGCAGAGCTTTCCACACCACAGTAACCACCGCACCTCCAGGACAGGACTTCGATGGTAGGGAAAGTGGATGAATGTTACAGTTGTGGGGTAAGGGATGGGGCACTGCCCTAGATGTTAGGAAACAGATTTCTAGTTATAATTAATCAGCTCATCAGTGTGGTTCTTCCATTAATTGGCAACAGGACTTAGATAAATCTCACTTTTCTCAGTCTCATTTACTCATCTGGAAAATAAGGGATTGGACTGGGTGAACTTTAAGGTACTTTACAGCTCTCCCATTCTATGACCCTGGCATCCTAATGGATACCGAGGCAGAATTATTAATAAATGGAACTTTTCTTATGTCTTCCTCCCTCTCTTTTCTATGTGTTTCTCCAGATCTTCCAAACTCAAAATGCCCTGGATACTTTTCACTTTGACATTTCTCTCCTCTCTCTCTCTCTCTCTCTCGGCAGTGCCTTTTACTTCAAAATAATCTCTTTGAGTTCTTCCCTGTTCTCTCCCTGCCTCCACTTCTCAGCCTTTAAAAGTACCATTCACTATGACTGCACCATAAGAAATGACCAAAGGAATAGTTTCAGAGAAACCCGAGAGGACTTGTATGAACTGATGCTGAGTGAAAGGAGCAGAACCAGGAGAACAATTGCTACAATAGCAACATTAAAAACTAGTGAATGTAATGACTATCCATGATTCCCGAGGGCCTATGTGAAGCATGCTATCCACACTTACTGATAGAAAAGCGATGGACTGGGTCCAGAATGAGACATACATTTTTGGGCATGACCAATGTGAGAATTTGTTTTGTTTTGCTAAAGCTATGTATATTTGTTATAAAGATTTTTGTTTTGCTTTTTTTCCAATTGGGAAGGGCATGGAAAAGGTAGAGACAGTATTGGCAAAAACAAAAGAAAGAAAGAAAGAAAGAAAGAAAGAAAGAAAGAAAGAAAAGAAAGAAAAAGAGGGTCTTTGAAAGTATTTTCTTAAAAAATGCAGAGGAGAACAGAAAGAAGGCCAGAAGGAATCATTGACAAATAGGGCAGCCTTGAAAGTTATCTGTTGAGTTTATGATGTACTTTAAAAGAGAACTGAGCTGTACATGCTAGGGATTTGCAATTTCATGTCCAATTCTCTTTCATTTCTACTATGCATGTGGAAATGTTTATTCTATTTGGTGTTTTTTACTCAGTTAAAAAAAATGTAAAGCACTATTGCCTCACTGCTCTGATCTCAGCTAACTGTCCAGGAAAAAGAACTAGGAAGCCAATTCATACGAAGGTATAAAGTATGATAAATAATTACTGATGCCTTAATTTGTTTCCAGGGTATAATCATTTAAAAAGGGAGGCTTGGAAAGGGAACCTAAAGAAACTAATCTCAGCATATCAGGATTCTTTTTATTTCAAAAATTATTTTTTATTATTCTGAACTTGACAAAAATCAACAGCCACGAGTAGTTTCACATACTAAGAACAGAAGAATAGTCCTGAATATGAAACTACAAATCTCTATGATCTGTGTCTTGCTTTTAAAAACATATAATAAATTCAGTAGGTTAATTTTGAAGCTGCCCTGCTTGTCTGCAACTCCTTCTGACCTCCCTTCTGTTTTTGTCTGTGCATTAAAAATTCCTTCAATAACCTTCTCTTCTTTCTACTTTTTTTTTTGAGAGAGGCATCATTACTGCTTATTCCCTGTTCCCTCTCCAGTACCCAGAAGGTCAACTTTCAATCTGTGTGGCTGTCAGCTAAGGGAGAGTTTTGGGTTGGAGAAGTCTTCTGTTTACTCTTTACTGTGGCCAGCATCTTCTCTTGGTCCAGGCTAATGGACAGAACTAGCATTATCTGTCCTAACAGTTTTCCTAAAATGTTCCTGATTTCTTATTTATTCCAAATTCAGAGGGCTATATGTGGAACAAATATTTGTGTCTTTGGGCAAGAGAGGTGTTTTCCATGGAATGAGGAATGTATTTATGTTGGGAGGAATGACGGGGAAAGAGGGAACTGAACATCTTCTGTCAAACTGAGCCGTGAGGGCATGGGAAGAGGGAGTGGATTATGCAGACTGCTCTTAGCTAAAAACTGCCACGTGGGAGAAGTTGGGATTAGAGTGTGGCCAGGCAAAAGTTCCGTAGAAGGACTTAGAGGGATCAAGTATGAGGGACTGTCTGATGTTGGCAGCTACCAGGTTGGGCGCTATGGCAAGAGTAGGGTAAGA
>NW_020955054.1:3063-4401 GCF_900497805.2 Vombatus ursinus | reverse complement strand
TTCCTTGTAATTTAAAACATTCTTGATAGACTTGCCACAGGTATTCTTACAATTCTTTTTAGTTATCAGTTAGTCAATAAACATTTTTAAGGTGCGAAAGACCAGAGATACAGTAAAAGGGATAAGAGAGTTCCTACCCTCAAGGAGCTCACAAAATAACGACAGAGATGATGAACAACAAAAAAAATCTATCTATCTATCTATCTATACACACAAAAACAAGCAATGGACAGGATAAATAGGAAATAATCAAAAGACACAGGGACCTGGATTCACAAGAGATTGTACTTCCACCCTGGTCATCAATCTGCTATCACCATTTTTATTTTATTTATGAATATTATTTTTTCTAATTTCATGTAAAATTTTGTTAACATTTTAAAAAATAATTTGAATTCCAAATTCTTTCCTTTCCTCCTTTTCCTCCCCTCTTCTTGGGATGGCAAGCGATTTGATAAAGGTAATACAAGGGCAGTCATGCAAAGCATTTATCGATATTGGTCATGCTACTAAAAAAAACACATGGAGGATTCTGCGAAGATGGTGGAGTAGGTCCAGAAAATTCCAAGCTGTCAAGATTTTTCCCACAAACAAGATAACAATAGCACCTCAGGGAAAGCATAGAGCAGTAAAAATAATTAAGAGTAGAGGAAGAACAGTGTTCCTCCTGAGCCAATCTGAGAAGATCTGGAGAAAAATCCCAGGATGAGGTTGAGCCCCTTTGAAGAGTAAACACTTCCAGTGTAGGTCCGCTTAAACAAATAGTGAGGCTTGGGGTTAGCTGGGTTGGGAGGCTGTTTTGGTCCCAGTCACAGGAACTTTGACCCCCAGGACACTGAGGGGAGTTGGGGGTCTGAGTTGGGGAAAATTGAGGGAACCAGTGCTGACAAGCAATGCCAGACCAGCCATGCTATGGAGAAACAGCCAGGGGCAAGAAGGAAACAATACTTGCCTGCTGAGTGCAGAAGTGGTGGGGCAGGGATGCTGCTGGCTGTGGGCACTTACATGAGCTTGGAGCTCTTGGTTTCAGTTCCAGAATAGAGGGAAGAACTGAAGATTTGGGGCAAAAGGCACCATTCCCTATACCCCAAGACTTGAGGCGATTATAAAAACTAAGCTGCTACCAAAAAAAAAATGAACAGACAAAGGAGAAAGAATTTAACCATAGAGAGTTACTATGGGAATAGAGAAGACCAGGATTCATCTTCATAGGAGGATACTGAAGCAAAGAAACCCTCTTCTACCCCCAAAGAGTGATGTGGAATGGTCACCTGCTCAAAAAGAATTCATAGAGGAACTTTAAAAAACTTTAGTTTTTTAAACTACTTTTTAGTTTAA
>NW_020955054.1:1810-2992 GCF_900497805.2 Vombatus ursinus | reverse complement strand
TTTTAACCTTGATCCCAGCCAACTAGATCCCAATTCCATGATTTCTATAGAAATATAGGGGGCAGAGCTGCCTTTGGGATCAGAATATTGCATAACACTTCAGATGTGATCATTTTGTAAGCTTTGCTGAACTGTTTTTCTGTGTTCTGTGATTTTTGCCATGTTATGATGTCTGGGGATAGACAGTTAAAAAACTAAAGTTTTTTCCTCTATGAATTCTTTTTGAGCAGGTGACCATTCCACATCACTCTTTGGATTCCGGAAAAATTAAACAAGGTTATATACAAGAAATATAAAAGGTAGTTTCCAAGAAAGATTGGGGTAGACCTGATTTTGATAGGATTTTAAAAAGTAAAACCACTTTGGAAAATGAGATAGATTGAGGAAAAACTAAAAAAAAAGGGAGTAACAATCCAAGAAAAACAAGATTATGAAAAGAAAGTCAATCAATTAGAAAAGGAGATCCAGAATCTTTTTATTTTTATTTTTATTTTTATTTTTCATGTGAAATCTTAAGGAAGAAAACGACTCCTTCAAATTCAGAACTGGCCAAGGGGAAGCCAACAAAGTGATAAGAGATCAAGAAATAATAAAATATAACAAATGAAAAAAACAGAAGAGAATGTGAATCTTATAAGAAAAACAACTGGTCTAGAGAACAGATCAAAAAAAGAAAACATAAGAATACTTGGACTATGTGAAAGCTATGATCCAGAAAAGAATCTTGATTCAATAATACAAGAAATAACCAAAGCAAATTGTCCTAAAGCATTAGAACAAAGACGGGAAAGTAGAAATATAACAAAATTCACTGATCACCACTTGAAAGGGATCCTACAAGGAAAACCCACAGGAATATCATAGCCAAATTCTGAAACCCCTAACTCAAGGGTAAAATATTATGAGCAACAAGGAAAAAACAATTTAAATATGGTCCTGCCAAAATTAGAATCACATGAGAACTAGCAGCAGTGATACTAAAAGACTGCAGGTCAGATATTGGAACACTATATACCAGGATACACACACACACACACACACACACACATACACATGCATACATACATAAATACATATATTTATATCTAAATATCTATCTATCCTGTTCATGGGCCATATTTTGTGCAGGTCTGTTTTATATCCTCTAAGTACATTTTTGCAGGCTGCCTGAAATCCTTTGGT
>NW_020955054.1:1610-1757 GCF_900497805.2 Vombatus ursinus | reverse complement strand
GGGCTGTATGTTATGCAGGCTTGCTATATATTGAAGAGCAGAAGAACTGGGGCTCCAGCCAAAAATATGGGACCCAGCAAAGCTAAGCACAATCCTGAATGAAAAAAAAATGGACATTTAATGAATTATCAGACTTTCAGGATTTCG
>NW_020955054.1:1050-1579 GCF_900497805.2 Vombatus ursinus | reverse complement strand
TTTAAAAAAACACAAACAAACCCTGAATTTAATAGAAAATTTGACATAGAAGAGCAAAGAGAAATATAAGGTAAATACCAAAGACTAATTACAAGTGACTCAATAAAGACAGTCTCTTTACCTTTTATGCATGTAAAATGTAAAATGTATTTCTGAGATTGTTATTAGTAGTTGGGCAGTTTGCAAGAAAGATTGGGGTAGACCTGATTTTGATAGGATTTTAAAAAGTAAAACTGTTTTGGAACAGCTAAAAAGAGTAATTTTCTTATGCAAATGAGATGCCCTAGGAAGAACCAACACAGAGGAATTAGAAGGGAGAGGAGGGCTGTTAGTTCAGCAAACCTACTTTCATGGGAAATGGGTTCAAAAGGGAAGAATACATATATATCTACAAGAATATGAAAGTCTCTCAATTCAGAAGAAATAAAATGCTAAGGGGATAGAGAGGGGGGAGAAGTTAAGGGAGGGATCTTTACAGGTGAAGGTGAGGGAATAGGTGTAAGGGGGGAACAGAAGGGTGTTTAGATGG
>NW_020955054.1:0-918 GCF_900497805.2 Vombatus ursinus | reverse complement strand
ACTATGTGTCAGCCATTTTTATTAATGTTGTTTTGGACAATTGAAGACAACTAGATAGTATAAGGTGGGAATATTGCTGTGATGTAGGAAATGATGAGTTAGTGGACTTGGAAAAATATGGGAAGACTTGAACTTCTAAAGGAAGAGGTTATCCACCTTTAGAGAAATAGAGGCTAAATAAATATAGTACAGTCTTATATAGATGCATATGAATGTTTATTTCTATACATGCCTGTGACCATCAATATCTAAGTATATGTATGTGTAAATAAGTGTACATGTAAGTAGATGCATATATATGTACATGTGCAGATTTTTGTGTGTATATGTTTACATATATTTATGTGTATGTGTATGTGATTATATCTATCTGTGTGTATATATATATATATATACATATATATGCATCATTAATTGAAGTCTTTGGGAGGGTCAGAGAAAAAAAAGAAAAAAGTCACAGCACAGAACAAAAGAAAACTTACAGGGAAACAAGGAAAATATGGACAACTCTCAACACAATGCATAGTATTTATTATGTAGGCTTTCTTAAAATCTAAACATATTGCTGTACATGTTGTATCTTCTCTCACATTCTGCTGTGCACATGGCAATGATTTTTTTCCTTTTCTTATTTTGTATTATTTTAGTTAGAGTATTTAAGTTTGTTTCTTGTTTCATTTCTTCTTCTATATATGTTTAAAATTTACAAATTTAAAAATTAAAAAAAAAACACACCAAAAAAAACCCCCACCATAATGAAGCCAGACACACAAAGTAAAGAAAATGAAAAAATGATTTGCTTTAATCTGTATTCAGATTCCATCAGTTCTTTCTTTGGCAGTAGATAGCATTTATTGTCATGAGTCCTTGGGAATTTTCATTGATAATTGTATTGCTGAGAAAAACTGAGTCATTCAC
>NW_020955053.1:3740-7210 GCF_900497805.2 Vombatus ursinus | reverse complement strand
CCATATACATGTAACCAGTGTGGGAAAGCCTTTAGTCGGAGCTCAAATCTTAATGTACACCAGAAGATTCATACTGGAGAGAAGCCTTACACATGTAATGAGTGTGGAAAAGGTTTTATTCAGAGATCAAATCTTACTGTACATCAGAAGATTCATACTGCAGAGAAGTCTTATACATGTAATCAATGTGGGGAAGCCTTCACTGAACAATCAGCTCTTTTCAATCACCAGAGAATTCATGAAGAGAAGCCTTATAAATGTAATCAATGTGGGAAAGCCTTTGTTAAAAAGTCAAGTCTTAATAAGCATCAGAAGAATCATACTGGAGACAAACCATATAAATGTAGTCATTGTGAGAAAGCCTTCAGTGAACACTCACTCCTTTTCAAACACCAGAGAATTCATACTGAAGAGAAGCCTTATAAATGTAATGAATGTGGGAAATCATTCATTCAAAGCTCTGACCTTGTTAAACACCAGACAAGTCATACTGAAGAGAAGGCTTTTTTATGTAATGAGTGTGGGGAAGCCTTCAATGACAGATCATCCCTTGCTAAGCACCAGAGTTTTCATACAGATGGATTACATAAGTGAGAATGCTTTTAGCAAAAACTCAAATCTTGTTATTTACCAGAGAATTCTTACTGAAGAGAATCCCAGAATATGGGAGCTGAACAGTCTGCCTCCATTCAGACACTGATCTTGGGCAGAAGTCCTACAATGTTGGATTCTGCTGGGTGAAGGGCTGACTTCTAGTCAACCACAGGTCTCTGATCCCTGTGGAAAGTCTCCCATGTGTTATGCCATTTCTGTAGAAACTTTTCTTTTCCTTCTCAGATGGGAAGTTTGCTTTTTTATTTTTTCCTTTTCAAGTTAGTTATGAAACCTAACTTAGGTTTGTCTGTTTGTATGTGGCTTGAGGTGACTCCAGCACAACCCTACCCAAAGCCCAGAGCCAATTATGGATCCTGGAATGGGCAGGTTCTCCATCACTTACCCCAGGAGAGTCTCATCTTTAAGCCATTGCTAATTGCAAGTCATTGGGAGGTAGTGGAGGATGGCAGAAAGTCGTGGACCTGGAGACAGAAGTCTGATTGCATTCCTGGCTCTGCCAGTTGCTAGCTGTGTGTCTGGCCAAGTCACTCCCGCTTCAGCCTACTCATCTACAACATGAAGAGATGGGATTGGCCTGGGTTATTTCTAACGTCCCTTCCAGTTCTAAATGTTATGATAACTCTTCAAGATCATCAGTTCCTGCCTCCTTCCCTTCCTCATTATACAGGTGAGGGGACTGAAGCCCTGAGAGACACAGTAAATCAAAGGAAGAGGCAGAACTAGACTCCCTGTTCCCTGGTTCCTGGTTTCCAGCCCAGGGCTCACCTTCCCACCTCTCTAAGTGCCCAATTTTAACAGACCTGATGTTCATTAGGTGTCTGTGATTACCTATACCTTCTGCTTTCTGGCTCAAACCTATCCTAAACCACAACCAGATGGGGAAATTCACAAAAACATATTAGCATTCTCAATTTCATCCTTAATCTTATCCCCATTCTGGACCTAGCTCTCCCCTATCCAAAGCTCTAGGCTCATCTCACCCTTCTCTCCTTCTCCCCAAAAGACATCGGATGGAGCTTCAGCTTAGTTATATATTATTTTCAGGTGTCCCTGGGGAGGAAGGAGAAGGGAGAAGGATGGAACCAGTCAGTCTACCTGGAGAGAGAATGAGGCCCAGTGGAGACAGGGGGAGTACCTTCTGTAGGAAGACTTTCTTAATTCTAGTGCTTCCCCTCTGTTGATTTCCTCCAACTTTTCCTGTCTATAGCTTATTTGTGCACAGTTATTTGCATTGTGATGATACATTTTCCTTTTCCTGTTATTCAATTTATTATGCCATTGTCCCTGGAACATTTGGTTAACTAAAGCCTTTTTCCTGTTAATATTGACCTCACCTGGATAAGACCTGACTCACTGATAGTAAGAACCCAAGAGGAGTTTGAGCTTACCAAGGGGATTTCGCTGGAAGAATTCTCCTGATCCTTGACCTTTTGGTTTTCTTCGTGACATGTAAATCCCTTCCTCTCAGTTAGCCCATTGTGACCTCTTTAAAATGTAGCCATCTAGTATTATAAATGTGGTATTCTGCAAAATCAGTGTTTAAATCTGTAACTTAGTGTGTTTACTAAATTGTTTTAACTTTGTTCAACCTTAATTGAAGGAAGCATGAGAAAATTAATCTGTTTTGCTAGGCCTGTGTGACCTTTATAGTCTAAGAGGCCATAAAAATTGTAGTAGGTTAAGAACTTATTTTTACCTCTCTAACAGTAGTTGTCTCTATAAAAACTTTGCCAGACTTTTCGAACTTGGTTCAGAGTCATTTTTCTACTACCTGAACCTGTGCATAAATGTAATAAAACCTAGGTTTTTACATCTATAATGTCTGTGTCATAGTAGATTTATTTAGCAGCAATAACCTACTATATGAACTTGTAAAGACAGTCCCTGACCTCAAGGAGCTTATAAACTAATGGGGGAAAACAACATAGAAAAGGAAACTGGAAACCTTTCAGCTGGGAGAGCCCCCAGGGATACCTGGTGCCAAGGCTATGATATATTCCTGGAGTCCAAACCAACTAGAACTGCTGTTAAAAAGTGGAGAGTTAGCTGCTAAGTTGAGAGCCCAGCCCTCATTAAGGTTTACATGATGCTTCAAATTGATTATCTCAGTTGGTCACAAAGCTGAGGACTGGAAGTGACTTTATTGTCATCTGTCCCAACCCCCTCTTTCACAGCTAAAGGAAACTTTAGGCCAAATAGGTTAGGTCCTAGAGAAAATGAGGAGAACTGGGATTTGAACCCATGTCCCTTGACATGGAAGAGAATCTGATTCTCTTCCTTTTGTACCACAGCACCTCTCTCCAGGGAAACTGATGCCTAGTGTGGAGAAGAGACTTCTGTCAGTGGTCAGAGACATGTCAGTTAGTCAAGGCTAGAGCTAAGCCCTGAACCCAAGCCTTCTGACTCCAAATCCACTGCCCTTTCCACTGGACCACATTGCCTTCTCAATGACAGAACATGTGTTCAGCAGTCACTTTCTGGGAAACTCAGAATCACCAAGGATGCCAAAGATCCAGGGCAGAGCACGCAGCTAGATGGATGGAATGGGAGGTTTGCTCTGTCCTTTGGCATGGAATGAGATGAGAGATATTGGGGAGCTGGGCCTGGACGATGTTGTAGGACATCTCTGTGACATCGGGCAAGTGACTTTGTACCTTTGTTTTCTGAAGTGTGAAAGGAGGAGGTTGGACAAGATGACTTTGAAGGTTCATTCTTGACCCTTCCAGTGGGACACATAAAAGGGATAATTCATCCCACAGTGCCCTTGGGCATGCCCAGCCCTGGTGCTGCAGAAGGAAAGGAGACCTACTGGTCATCTAGTCTGATGCCCCCATCTTACAAATGGGACAAAATGG
>NW_020955053.1:0-3571 GCF_900497805.2 Vombatus ursinus | reverse complement strand
TGAATTGAATTGCCAAAGGTCACACAGATAAAGTTAAGCACATGAGGAAGGGTTTTTTTTTTTCCCTCTGGAGTTCTTGAAGGGCCTTCTAATTCCCAGAAATGGTAACCATTAGAGTTTCTCCTGAGCAATAGTCAAATGCCCCAACATCTATGAGATAGAGCGGCATAGTTAGTTGTGGACCAACTCCCTTAAAGTTAGCCAAGAGCCAGGAATTATTGAGACCTGCTTTCAAATTGTGCCTCTGACATTCACTTCATCCCTCTGAGCCTCAGTTTTCTCATCTCTAAAATCGACTCAATAATTCCTATTACATCATCTCCCAGGAATGTTGCCAGATCCAGTGCAGTATTTATTTTGGCTTGTCATTTCTAATGAAGCACTGATCTGACTACAGGAGCTGGGAGTGAAGACAATTTTGGTATCTTTGCCCACATCTTTTCCCTTTTCCAGGAAAGGAATGCTTTACCCTGGGCTCATTCTTTTCCTACCTGAGCCCATATAGTATGACAGAAGGTTTCCAGAAAGGGTGGGATAATTACACCAGCTTCATTCCTCATCAAATGATCCTTTTCTTCTGTACCCATATACACGTGAATTAAGTTTCCTCATTGCCTAACTTCAAAAGGCAGAAAGATCTTGGTGAGATTTTGACCTAGGTTTGGTTCAATGCAATGCTCCTCTTTTCTTGTCCTCTTATTGGTAGGTCCAGTAGACTGTTTCTGGACTCAGCCATTATCAGCCAGTGGAAAGCTCTTTACGTTCAGAAGGACTAAAGTGCAGGCTTCTCTTTGGGCTGGGATTCTTTCCCTGGTTATTTGATTTCAGGCCCTATTTAGGGGCAACTACATAGCACAGTGGATTGGGCCTGGAGTCAGGAAGACATGTGTTGCAATCCACACACACATTTTTACTTATTACCTGTATGACCTTGGGTGAGTCACTTAACATCTCATTGCCTCAGTTTCCTGATTAAGTGATGATAATAATCCCCCTATCTCCTAAGGTCTTTGTGGGGATCAAATGAGGTATTTGTAAAGCATTTGGCACAACATCTGGCTCATAGTAAACACTATATAATTTCTATTCATCATCATCATCATCAATCAGCCTGTGCTGGAGGCTAGGGCTGAGACCCTGCTCATCTATTGAGATCAGAGCCACACAACCATTTTTTACTTCTGAACTTGTTCCTAACTCAGTATACAAGCCAGGGCCAATGACCAATACTAACTGTGGCCCCCTGCCCATAAGTGTGAGACCCCAGTCCTCCTACATGTGTGACCTGGAATGTCTAGTAAGGGACAGAGCTGCTGAGTGGGCTGTTGTTCCTTCACATTGCTCATTAAGCCCTGCTAGTGCTGGATCTGGGATGTCTTCTTGGCCTAGTGCACTACCACTTCTTGCTCTGAAATGCAGTGAGCACCTGTCCAGACCATCCCCAATGTCCACAGACAGTCTCTGTCTCCCTTTGTTGAGTTGGGCTGAAAAAATGATTTGCTGTGGAAATGCCTAAGGGAAAGGTAGACCTACTGGGGCTCAAAGGATGGTATGATGGAGCTGGTCTGGTATAATCAATGGTCTGCAGTCAGAAAGACCTGCGTTTAAATCCCATCTCAGATACAGACTGTGTGACCGTGGGCACATCACTAACTCTTTCATCTTAGTTTCTTCATCTATAAAATAGGGATAATGATATTTGTAGAATGTCCCACAAAGGTCTGTTGTTAGCATCAATGATGCTGCTGTCTGGAAAGGGTATGATGAATTTAACATGCTCTGTAAATGTCATTTACTACGAACCTGAATGAGGGGAAGATAGGTTGGAAAAGGCCATCAAGGGAAACAGTCCTCAAAGATAAGAAACAAATGTCTCAAAGGCCATTCTCAATGGAGGACAGGCAAAGGGACTGTCTCTGTATGATATGAAGTCCCAACCCCTTCAGCATGACGTTGGAGTCTTGGCTCAGAGAGCTCCTGGTTCCAAAAGCTTCAAGACAATTCCACAAGCAGGAGTTAAATACCTGCTGGATGCAGGACTCTGAGCCCTGGAGATCAGCTGAGTCAGGCCTTTGCTTTGGCCAGCTTCTAGCCTTGCCTCTGCTTAGACTTCAGTGTAGATGAATTAAATAATATAAAGTTGTCATAAGAAATAATGAGCACAATCATTTCAGAAAAACCTAGGAAGTCTTCTGTGAACTGATGCAAAGTGAAATGAGCAGAACCAGAATATCTACACAGTATCATTGATATTGTGATAATCAATTGTGAAAGACTTTTGTGAAACTCTGATCAAGACGGTGATCCAAGGCAATTCCAAAGGAATCAAGATGAAAAATGCTGTCCATATCCAGAGAAAAAAACTGATGCAGTCTGAATGTGGATCAAAGCATGTTATTTTTCACTTTATTTTTTGTATTTTTTTTCTTTTTTGGTCTGTGTCTTCTTTCACAACATGACTAATATGAAAATGTTTTGCATGATCACACAAGTATAACCTACATCAAATTGCTTACTATCTCAAGAAGAGAGGTTGAGAGAGAGAGGGAGGAAGAGAATTTAAAACTCAAAATTTTAAAAAATGAATGATAAAAATTGTCCTGAAAGCCTGGGAAGTCTTATATGAACTGATGCAAAGTGAAGTGAACAGAACCAGGAGAACACTGTACATAGTAACTGCAACATTGTACAATGATCAACTGTGAATGACTTAGCTATTCTCAGTAATTCAGTGATCAAAGACATATCCAAAGGACTTGTGAAGAAAAATGCTATCTACCTCCTGAGAGAGAGAACTGATGAGCTTTGAGTACAAGTTGAAGCAGACTTTTTACTTTCTTTATTTTTCTTGGGTTTTTGTTTGGGTGTGTTTTCTTTTGCAATATGACTAGTAGGGAAATATATTTTGCATGACTTCACTTGTATAATTGATATATTGCTTGACTTATCAAAAAGTGAGAAATAGGAGAGGGAGAATTTGGAACTCAAAATTTTAAAAAATAAATGTTAAACATTAAAAATGTAACTGGGAAATATTTAGTAAAATAAATAAAAATATATTAAAGAGGAAAAAAAGAAGAATGTTGTCTGTGTTAGATATTAACCATCAGTGTCCACACTCTTGGGGATTCTCCAGGGTTTATCAGCTGTCTCAACATCAGATCTTTACTTCTTCTAAGAGGTACAGGAATGTTTAGTTGACAGGCTCCACCTGCCTCTGAATTTATAACCAGTTTGTTCATAACTCAAGTTTCTCTCAGACATTCAAGTTCTCAGGTTCTTTCTCTGGAACTCCCACCCCCCAGCAGTAGGTCACAGCTGCTGAGGGACTGAGCCCATGAAGGGCCTCACCCTCAGAAATTGGGAGTTTCTTTGTCTAATTCCAAAGTGTAGTTGGGAAGGGAGATCCCCTTTAGGAGAGCCTCCCTTCCAACTTTTTATCATTGGCCCCTGAAGTGGCATTTTTCAGGAAAGAGTATTGAAAGAGTGGCAAGATGCTGATTTCATCTGAAAGGACAAGCACAATAGAAGATGGGAGGCCTGAGGTTGAAGGGAGGGTTGCTCTTCTTTG
>NW_020955052.1:2492-3861 GCF_900497805.2 Vombatus ursinus | reverse complement strand
AAACACACTCTCCTTATACAATCATTTCATTAAGCATTTTCTTTTCCAAATTATTTTTTTGCAGTCAGGCTCACACTCTTTTACAGGTTTTGCTTATTTTACTCTGTATTCAAATCCTTGTCTTCCCTAGTTTCTCTGACATCTTCACATTTGTCGTTTCTTATAGCCCAGTAACATTCTGGAACCATTAGGCAGCTAGGTAGCACAGTAGATAGAGCACTGAGTCTGAAATCAGAAAACCAGGTTCAAATCCAGTTTCACACATTGGCCAGCTCTGGGAGATCCTGCGCAAGTTGTTTAACTTCTGTCTGCCTCAGTTTCCTCAACTTTAAAATCCAGAAGGGCACCTACCTCCCAGGTTTCCTGTGAGGATCAGACGAGATCATATTTGTAAAGTGCTTTGCAAAACTCAAAAGACTTTAGAAATGGTAGCAATTACCTATTATTACATTCACCACAAACTTTGTCAAGCCTTCTTGGAAAGCATCTACCAAATCAATATTAAGGCCTACGTACCTGCAGAGGGGATGGGGTAACCTTGTACAGAAGGTTATGGAAGCATAAAGTTTCACACAAAGATTGAGGGTAAAACAATCAGGTGAAAACAATTTCCAGACCTAAACTCCATTCACTAGGACTCAGGGGTGGGTAACCGAGGCCTGGAGGCCACCTATGGCCCTCTAGGTCTTGAAGTGTGGCCCTTTGACTGAATCCAAACTTTTGTTCTCTGCAGTTTGGATTCAGTTGAAGGGCCACACTTGAGGACCTAGAGGGCCACATGTGGTCTGGAGGCCACAGGTTCCCCACCCCTGCTCGGTCATCCAAGAACACCTGTTTCTGCTATTTGTGGCTGTGGAGGACAGAGATAGCATGGAGCCTCCTTTCCTCCCACAATGTTCAAATCCATCTCTCATTTCCTCATATGTCAAATGAGCTAGAGAGAGAAATGGCAAACCAGTCCATTATCTTGGCCAAGAAAAGCCCCCGCAGGGTCATGAAGGGTCAGACATGACTGAACAAAATCAACAACAACAAAGGGAGAAGAAAATAGTTTTCTTTTTTTGTTGTATTTCAAGCCAGTTTGACTCTTTGTGACAGCATTTAAAGGTTTTTGGCTAAGATAGTGGAAGGGTTTGCCAGTTCCTTCTCCAGCTCATTTGCAGATGAGGAAACAGAGAGTTAAGTGACTTGGCCAGGGTCACATAGCGGGTATGTGTGTAATGCCAGATGTGAACTCAGGAAAAGGAGCCTTCCTGTCTCCAGGCCCAGCCCTCTCTCTCTCTCTCTCTCTGTCTCTCTGTGTGTGTGTGTAAAACCTAGCTACCCTAATAAATGAACAGATAACATTATATTCATGGGGTGCGTGGGT
>NW_020955052.1:2242-2480 GCF_900497805.2 Vombatus ursinus | reverse complement strand
GGGGCCCAGTGAGGTGAACTGTCTCTCCCTGTTACAAGAACAAGCTGACCTCTGCAGAATTTCCCTTGTATGATGAGGACTATCTTGGACCATCAGAACTATAAAATATTGGTGCCCAGAGTTGCTGTATACAATCCAGAGGTCAAGCTGTACATGCCAGCTCCTGAAACTATCTTGGTACAGACATAACAGACCAAAAACATGCCCCTTAGGAAACCCCTTACCCTCAGTTTCTAGT
>NW_020955052.1:1646-2214 GCF_900497805.2 Vombatus ursinus | reverse complement strand
GCTCTGCCCGCTGTGTAGTGTAACAACAAATCTTTGCCACCTTGACGCAAAGAATGCTCGAGTCTGTGAATTCGTTCTAGAAGTCCCTGTCCTATGCTCTGGTCCTTGAGGGGTCTAAACCTCTCAGACGTCAACAATATCATTTAAAACTTACCACGTTTTGGCCTTGAACACTTACTCCTCTGCTTTAATTTCTACCTTTGTGGTCATAGACTGTATGTAGAGAGATATGTGAGTATTTATTTATTTGAATGCATAGAGAGAACATGAGTACTCACATATGAGTATATTCACGATATGCATAGGAATCAGTTGTCTTATATTCTCTGTATATTCATATATTCTCTCTATCTTGATATATGTGAATATATACACACTAAAGTAGAATTAGGGGAGGGGGATACTGGGTAGTCAACTGGGGACCTCGTAACTCACTAAAGTGGACATCCATGTTACCTGCCATCAGCTCTCTCTGGGGGGTCCACCTTGCCCAGATTCAGTTCTGCTTGGCTTTTGGATCCCTGTCTACACAGGAGGCCTGGGAGTGAGGATCTGAGGAGCAAGAGAT
>NW_020955052.1:1271-1569 GCF_900497805.2 Vombatus ursinus | reverse complement strand
CCACCCTTTCCAGCTGAGAAAACCTGCTCCTGTATTGTTTTTCTTTGGGGTAGCCCCCAACCAGGAAGTACTTCTCTTCCTCTAGCAAAAGAAGACTAGAAGTAGCCACACCCTCCACAGATCAGGTGACCCTCAGAGCCCATGGAGGTGGAAGGCAAAGGTTCATTAGTGTCCAATTGAAGATCATTTCTCTCCTTTTGTGGAGGGTCCGGGAGTCTGGGATATCATGAATGTGGGGTTGAGTAAAAGGCAAACCAAGGTCCCCCAGGTTTGGGCCAGTCTGTGATAGACATTTAAC
>NW_020955052.1:295-1245 GCF_900497805.2 Vombatus ursinus | reverse complement strand
GGCAGTTGGAAGCTTTAGCTTGGGAATATCCCTATTTCCTACCCTCAGAGAACTTCTGGTCAAGTGAGGGAAAAGAAGTTCTTTAGACATGCCCAGTGTGGTAGTGGTGTCAAAGCCTTGGCCAAAGGTGGCAAGCCATGGAGAGGCAGGGATCAAGAACTTCTTGATGAAGTTGGGCTGGGTGGCCCAGTTAGCCTTTCAGTGATGGGAAGAAAGGTGCAGATTATCAACAGAACAGAGGGGGGAATTTTCAGCTGTGCAAAGGGACCTGCTTGGGCTGCAGAAGGGGGCTCTGGGAAGCGGGGTGGGAAAGGAAGCTGAAAAACTCCTGATTATGTNTTCAGTCTACAGGCCTGTACCTAAGGGTACCCTTATTCTCCACCTATATTCCTATATATGAATACTGATATACTCACTGTGTTCAGACACAGGAGTCTTCCTGAATTCTCTCGCAGAAAGAGAAGCAGTAGAATATTTTCAGGTATTTAGGGAGGATGTGAGAGAACTATTATCAGTGATCATAGCCAGAGAATGTCAGCATATAAACCTTAACATATATATAAAAAGAGAGAACATGGGTGCTCATATAGATGAATAGAGTGAATGTGTGAATACTCATACAGCTAGGAAAAGAGAGAGTGATGACTAATGTTTAAGAAGAGGTAGAATGTTTGAGTCATATTAATAAATTTACAGAACTTATAAATGAGAACATGTACATAGGAATGAAGAGAAAGAACCTGAGTATATGTATATGTATATATTTCTGGATCTATTCTGTATTCTTATGTATGAGCTGTCATATTTTCTCTATATGTTCACATACACAAACATGAATTATGTATATTTTGGAGACAGACTCTGTACTCATATATATGAGTATTCATAGATGAACATAGGGAATAAAGAGGAATGAAATATATAAGTTTTTGTTCTACATAGGAACATAT
>NW_020955052.1:0-169 GCF_900497805.2 Vombatus ursinus | reverse complement strand
CAGTCCTGGCCCCTGGGGTGCTCCCCCTCCCTTCCCCTGCTCCCCAAAAGATAACCATCAGAAAGCCCTGCTGGGAGCTCGAGACACGTGTAGCAGAGGTGTGTGTGGGGGGGGGGCAGAGATGAGTCAGAAAAGACCTTTGGAAGAACAGAAAATGAGCTGGAGAGGG
>NW_020955051.1:13827-16072 GCF_900497805.2 Vombatus ursinus | reverse complement strand
AGACATATGGTGGTACAGTGGATAGAGTGTTAGACTTGTAGTCAAGAGGTCCTGAGTTCAAATGCAGCCTCAAATATTTGCTGACTTTCTGACCCTAGGCAATTTGCCTTAATTTGTTTTATTTTCTTTTGTTAATCTGTAAATTATGGATAATAATATCACTTACCTCCCAGGGTTGTTTTGAAGATAAAATGAGATAACATCTATAAAATGCTTTGCAAACCCTAAAGAGTTATATAAATTACAGATAATTCCCTATATGTAAATGGCATCAGTGAAACAACTGAAGGTTATTTGTTTCTCTTTTTTAATAATTGTGTAAAAGACAGAGAATCAAATATTGGATTCTATCACAATAGTAAAAATAAGAGCTGGCGAAGTCCTTACTAAGGTGTTAGTCACATTGGGCAGAAGAAG
This sequence comes from Vombatus ursinus, assembly GCF_900497805.2. Lineage (NCBI taxonomy): Eukaryota > Metazoa > Chordata > Mammalia > Diprotodontia > Vombatidae > Vombatus > Vombatus ursinus. The sequence goes on along the minus strand of NW_020955051.1, from coordinate 15,655 downwards.
GATTTCTGTGGAAATAAAAGTTCCGGGACTTTCAATCACTTGAATGATGAGTGAATGGAAAATATATAGCGAGAATTTGAAGATCATGCTGTGGTTTCAAACTTGGATGACTAAGAGAATGTTAGTGTCACAAAAGAAAGTAATCTTAAAGAGAAGTGTCATTTTAACTGGGAAGATGATGAGTTCGGTTTTTGACTTACCAAAATTACCTGAAAGTGACTAGTAGTCAATTGGAAAGACAGCAGGAACACCACTGAAATTTGATATATTATTTAGGATGAACCAAAAACCTTACTGTGGTTTCAAGCTTTAATAATATTACTTTTGAAATGCAATGTATAGAGATAGAATTCACTTGTATTTAGATAATCAAAACTTACAGAAGTGGATGGGACACATTCATAATTTGCTGATGAAGTTGTGTATTATTCCAGTTATTCTGGGGGGGGAAAAGAATTATATGAGAAAAAATAACTATATATTTTGATTCAGGGTTTCTAGTACTGGATTTGTATCTCAGGGACATAAGTGATTAAAAAAATGGTGTTCCTAATCTACTCTTTTAGAGTATAAACTTGTGATTATGGGTTATTTCACTCTGTGCTTTTATCCTAAGTTCATAGAATATTACCTGGTACATGGTAGGTATTAAATAAGTGCTTTCAATTGATATGTATGCCAAAATAGCAGTACTATTGGTAATAGTAAAAAAAAAAAGTCAAAATCAAATTATGCTTTCAATGGCTATGTAATAGCTGGACAAATTGATGGAAAAATGATATAAAAAGTCAGAGAAACATGAAATGACTTGTATTATTTGATACAGAGTGAAGAAAACAAAGGTAGTATATATGCACAATAGTTCCAACAAATGTAAATGAAGACAAGGCTCAGAAGCAATGAAATTATCCTTATATACAATGCACCATATTGTTTTCAAATTAATGAAGACAAAACACACAAAGCTAAAATATAGTAAAGTATAGAACTAGAAAGTTATATATACTATCACTCAAAATCACTATACTTATTAGGTAGTTTTAATAGGAAAACAATGGGATTAGGGTACAGAGTAAACATCAAGATGTTATTAAAATTAAACAAAGAATAAAGTAAACTAGGGGAACCTACCTGTGTATTATTATGAAATACCTGTTTTTAAAAAGGCATTGAAGTTTGTATGGCATAACTTATTTTAAATATGTGTTCCTAATAAATAAAAACTTAATTATCTTAATGATAATGAATAAGTCATGTCAAAGAACAATAAAAAAACTAAATTGATTTACAGAATTTAATGCAATACTAATCCAATTATGAAGATGATACTTTATAGAGTCTGACAAGGTTAAGGCAAAATTTGACTAGAGTAACAAAAATTGAGAATCTAAAGGAAAGCAATAAAATAAAGTAGGAATGAAGTAGTAATAGCATTTTTAAACCTCAAATTTTTATTATTATTTATTTATTATTTATATTACTATAAAGTAGTAATCATGGAAAATATTTGGTATTTGTTTAAAAAAATTGAAAACTAGATCAGTAAAACATTCTACATAAGGACTAATTAGAATCCATGGAATTCAACAACTCAGAGATTCACAAGCCTGAGAACATAAATTATTTGTGAAAAAATGTTTGATAAAACTGTAAAATGGTTTGGCTAAAGTTAAGTTTAGACTATCATGTTTCACCACATAGCAGAAAAAGCTTTAAATTGACATTCAACCCAGATATTAAAGTTCCAACCACAAACAACTAGGAGAAAACTAGATCAAGTAATATTGATAATAATAACTACTGGGAGAATTTTTAATGAATAAAGGAA
>NW_020955051.1:13394-13655 GCF_900497805.2 Vombatus ursinus | reverse complement strand
TAAAATAGATAATTTCAATTACAAGCGACTGAATACCTTTTCTGCTAACAAATTGAATACCTAAGATTATAAGGTTACTTGATTTCTACCAACATCTCTGATAAAGGTTTTATATCTAATGTATTTAGGGAAATAATACAAATATATGGCATCAAAAATTTCCTTATAGAAAAACATTTAAAGGAGATTAATAATTCTAACAACAATTGTAAACTATTAACCATATGAATGATTGTTCCAGCTCACTAACAAAAGATAGAA
>NW_020955051.1:13002-13350 GCF_900497805.2 Vombatus ursinus | reverse complement strand
ATAACAAATGTTGAATGGGTACATTAATACATTGTTGATGGAACTGTGAATTAATTCAATTTTTTTTTCTGTAAAAAAATGCAATTAAATTAAGAAAGTGTCTAAAATATCTACATTTTTGACTNCTTATAGAAAAACATTTAAAGGAGATTAATAATTCTAACAACAATTGTAAACTATTAACCACATGAATGATTGTTCCAGCTCACTAACAAAAGATAGAAATAACAAATGTTGAATGGGTATATTAATACATTGTTGATGGAACTGTGAATTAATTCAATTATTTTTTCTGTAAAAAAATGCAATTAAATTAAGAAAGTGTCTCAAATATCTACATTTTTGACC
>NW_020955051.1:2823-12982 GCF_900497805.2 Vombatus ursinus | reverse complement strand
ATAACAAATGTTGAATGGGTACATTAATACATTGTTGATGGAACTGTGAATTAATTCAATTATTTTTTTCTGTAAAAAAAAATGCAATTAAATTAAGAAAGTGTCTAAAATATCTACATTTTTGACCCAGAAATTCTATTACTAAATTTATACTCAGAAGAATTCAAAGATAGAAAACTCTGATATAAACCAAAATATTAATAGTGGTGCATTTTATAGTGGAAGGAAAATGGAAACAAAGTAAATAAATGTCAATTGGGAAACAAACTCTGGTTCATAAAACTGATGGGATGTCTCTGCACTAAGAGAAAAAAGTGAATATGAAGAATACAGAGAAACTTGGGAAGATGTGAATTAATTCAACATTAAATGAGAAGAACCAGGAAAAAATGCACAGTAATTGCCACGATATAAATGAAGAAAACAAATTTCTGTAATTATAATGACCTGTTTTATCCCTTTCATCTTTCATACGTAAGTGACTATGGATGTAAAGCACTGCATATGGTATTGAACTTGATTGATTTCTTTTTCTAGGGTTTTATTTATTTATTTATTTACTGTCTGTTTCTTCCATAAACTTAGAGCTAATCATTCCACAAACATACAACGGAAAGAATAAAAGAAAGAAGGTCCATGAGGAATACACAGATAGGTAATATATATGGATGAACTACTTACCTTACATGGCACCAATCTGATGATGTACTTTAATAGTGTTGAATGTACCTCCTTTCTGGATGAGATGTCTTGGCTAGACATTTTACTCTATAGTTCGATTCTCTGTTCCTCACAGAGTCTCTTTGGGAAGGGCATGTGGTTCTGTGGTATGGTTGTAATCTCTACCATCTCAAACTTGGCTCATCTGAAGACCTTAGAGAGCTTAGTAGGAAGCTATTTCAAGGAAAAAAAAAGACTTCTTACAGAGCAAAAGGAAGCCATTCCACTTGTTCAAACTATGTGTCTAAACAATATACCTTTTCAACCATCCCCTCTATGGAAAGTTTGATTTCAGAAAATCAAGTACTCAGACTCCCCTCCAAAACTCCTATAGTCATATGCTTCTTTCATAAGATGTTGTTTTCATTGGGCAATTAGGGTGGGAGTATGAAAGAGGGGGACTATAGAAGAGAGAAATCACTTCTTACTCCTGCACAGCTTGAGAGGTAGAGGTGAGTTCTTAAGAGCTAAAGGTTTCTGGAAAGACTTACATGAACTAATGCTGAGTAAAGGGAATAGAACCAGGAGAATATTGCACACAGTAACAGCAACATTGTGTGATGATCAACTGTGATACACTTATCTCCTCTCAGTAATACAATGATACAAGACATTCCAAAAGACTCATGATGGAAAATGTTATCGATATTCAGAGGAAGAACTATGGAGTCTGAATGCAGATCTAAGCATAGTACATCCACTTTTTTGTTTTTTTTCTTTCTTGTGTTGTTTTCCCTTTTATTCTGATTTTTATTTCACAAGCTAATGTAAAAATGTTTGTTTATTTTTATTTTTGTCTTCTCACTTCATTTTTTTTCTTTTTTGTTTTTTTTAAATTTTATTTATTTATTTTTAGTTTTTAACATTCGCTTTTATAGGATTTTGAGTTCTAAAAATTTTCCCCTTTTTTTCCTCCCCCTTATCAAAGATGGCATGGAATCTGGTATAGGCTATATTATATACAATCATATTAAACAAATTTCCACATTAGTCATGTTGTGAAAGAAGAGTCAGCGCAAAAGAGAAAAACATAAGAAAGAAAAAAGAGAAAATAGAGAGAAAATAGAATGCTTTGATCTGCATTCAGACACCATAGTTATTTCTCTAGATGTGGATAGCAATTTCCATCATGAGTCTTTTGGTGTTGTATTAGATAATTGCCTTGCTGAAAAGAGCTAAGTTTATCAAATTTGATCATTGCACAATGTTGCTATTACAGTGTACAATGTTCTCCTGGTTTGACTCACTTCACTCAGCATCAGTGCATTTAAGACTTTCCAGTTTTTCTGAAATCCACTTGTTCATCATCCCTTATCGCACAATAGTATTGCATTACATTCATGTAGCACAACTTGTTTAGCCATTCCCCAATTGATGGGCATCCCCACAATTTCCAATTCTTTGCCACCACAAAAAGAGCTGCTATAGATATGTTTATACATGTGAACCCTTTCACCTTTTTAATGATCTCTTTGGGATACAGACCTAGTAGTGGTAATACTGGATTAAAGGGTATGCATAGTTTTATAACCTTTTGGGAATACTTCCAAACTGCTCTCTAGAATGGCTGGATCAGTTCACAACCCCACCAACAATGCATTAGTGTTCCAATTGTCCCACATCTCGTCCAACATTTATTATTTTCCTATTTTGTTATGTTAGACACTCTGATAACTGTGAGGTAATACCTCAGAGATTTTTAAAATTTTTTTATTAATTTATTTTGATTTATCAACAATCACTTCCACATGCTTTTGAGTTTAAAATATTTCTCCCCCTTCCTCCCCACCACCTTCCCCAAGACAGTGCACAACACAATCTGATATAGGCTATACATATACATTCCTATTAAACATATTTTCACATTAGTGATGTTGTAAGTAAGAATTAGAACCAATAGGAGGAACCACCAGAAAGAGGAAACAAAACTCAACAGAAGAGAAAAAAAATAGCAATTCAAATTCCATAGTTCTTTCTTTGGATGTGGATATCATTTTCCATCATGAGGCCTTTGAAGATGTCTTAGATCCTTGTATTGCTGGGAAGGGTTAAGTTTATCAATATTAGTCATCGCACAACATGGCTGTTATTGTGTACAATATTCTCCTGGTTCTTCTCACTTCACTCAGTATCAGACCATACAAGTCTTTCCAGGTTTTTCTGAAGTCAACCTGTTCATCATTTCTTATAGCACAAAAGTATTCAATTACATTCATATACCACAATTTGTTCAGCCATTCCTCAATTGATGGGCATCCTCTCAATTTCCAATTCTTTGCCACCACAAAAAGAGCTGCTATAAATATTTTTGTGCATGTGGATCCTTTTCCCATTTGTATGATCTCTTTGGGATATAGCTCTGAAGTGCTATTGCTGGGCCAAAGGATATGCACATTTTTATAGCCCTTTGGGCATAGTTCCAAATTGCTCTCCAAAATGGTTGGGTCATTTCACAACTCCACCAATGATGCATTAGTGTTCCAATTTTCCCACATCTTCTCCAACATTTATCATTTTCTTGTTTTGTCATGTTGGTCAATCTGATAGATGTGATGTGGTACTTTAGAGTTGTTTTGATTTGCATTTCTCTAATCAATAGTGATTTAGAGCATTTTTTTCATGAGTATAGATGGCTTTAATTTCTTCATCTGAGAACTGCCCGTTCATATCCTTTGACCATTTCTCAGAGTTATTTTAACTTGCATTGTTCTAATCAATAGTGATTTAGGGCATTTTTTCATATGACTGTAGATAGTTTTAATTTTTTTCGTCTGAAAACTGCCTGTTCATAATCTTCAACTAATACTCTTATAAATTTGACTCAGTTTTCTATATATTTGAGAAATGAGGCTTTTATCAGAGACCCTGACTGTGAAAATTGTTTCCCAGCTTACTGTTTCCCTTCTAATCTTGGTTTAGCTTTGGCTTTGTATGTATAAAATCTTTTTATTTTAATGTAATTAAAATTATCCATTTTTTCATATCATAATGTTCTCTATCTCTTGTTTGTTCATACATTCTTCCCTTCTCCACAGATCTTACAGGTAAACCTTTGCTTGCTTTCCTAATTTGTTTACATTATCACACTATATGTCTAAATTGTGTATCCATTTTGACTTTATCTTGGTAGATGGTATAAGATGTTGGTCTATGTCTAGTGTATACTATACTATTTTCCATAGTTTCCCAGAAGTTTTTATCAATAGTAAGTTTTTACCTGAGAAGTTGCAGTGTTTGGGTTTATCAAACAGTAGATTACCATAGCCATTGACCACCATGTCTTGTGCACCTAACCTATTCCACTGATCCACCACTTTATTTCTTTGCCAGTACCAAGAAGTTTTTATGCTTGCTGCTTTATAATACAATTTTACATCTGATATGGATAGGCCACCTTCCCTCGCATTTCTTTTCAATAATTCACTTGATATTCTTGACTTTTTGTTCTTCCAGATGAATGTTATTATTTTTTCTAGCTCTATTTTTTTTGGCAATTTGATTGGTATGGCACCAAATAAGTAAATTAATTTATGTGTAATTGTCATTTTTATTATATTAGCTCAGCCTCCATGAGCAATTGATATTTTTCCAGTTATTTAGATCTGACTTCATTATGTGAAATGTGTTTTGTAAATGTGTTCATATAATTCCTGGGTTTGTCTTGGCAGGTAGACTCCCAGATATTTTATATTGTCTATGGTTATTTTAAGTGGAGTTTCTCTTTTTATCTTTTGCTGCTTGACTCTGTTAGTACTATGTAGAAATGCCAATGATTTATGTGTTTATTTTATATCCTGTAACTTTGCTAAAGTTGTTAATTATTTCAAATAGTTTTTAGTTGATTTTCTATGATTCTTAAGTACACAATCATATAATCTGCAAAGAATGATAATTGTGTTTTCTCATTGTCTAGTATAATTATTTCAATTTATTTTTCTTCTCTTATTGCTAAATCTAACATTTCTAGTACAATATTGAATAATGGTGGTGATAATGAACATTCTTTTTCACCCCGATCTTATTGGGAAAGCTTCTAGTTTATCCTCATTGCATATAATGCTTCCACATGAATTTAGATACATATGACTTATCATTCTGAGGAAAACTCTATTATCCCTTTAGTCTCCAGTGTTTTTAATAGGAATGGGTGTTATATCTGTCAAAAGCTTTTTCTGAATCTTTTGAGATAATCATACAATTTCTGTCAGTTTTCTTACTTACATGTATAGTTATGGTAATGGTTTTCCTAATATAGGACTAGCCCTGAATTCCTGGCACAAATCCCACCTGGTCATAGTGCATTATCCTGGTGATAAATTGCTGTAATCTCTTTACTAATATTTTATTTAAAATTTTTGCATCAACATTCTTTAGAGAAATTGGTCTATAATTTTCTTTCCCTGTTTTGGCTATTCTTGGCTTCAGGATCAACACCATATTTTTATCACAAAAAAGAATTTGGTAAGACTCCTTCACCTATTTTTCCAAATAGGTCATATAGTATTGGAATTAATTATTCTTTAACTGTTTGACAGAATTCACTTGTAAATCTATCTGGCCCAGGAGATTTTTCTTAGGGAGTTCATAAGTATTTTCTTTTCTTTTCATTTAATCTGGGCAATTTGTATTTTTGTAAATTTTCATCCATTTTAATTAGGCTGTCAGATTTATTAACATACAGTTTGGCAAAATATATCCTAATTATTGCTTTAATTTTCTTATTCATTGGTGGCAAATTAAACTTTTTCATTTTTGATACTGGTAATTTATTTTCTTCTTTCTTTTTTTAAATCAAATTAACCAAAGGTTTGTCTGATTTACTGTTTTTTACAACAATCCAGCTCTTAGTTTTATTTATTAGTTCAATTGTTTCCTTAATTTCAATTGTACTATTCTCTCCTTTGATTTTAAGAATTTCCAATTTGGTATTTTTTTTAATTTGTTCTTTTTCTAGTTTTTTTTTTTCAGTTGCATGCCCAATTCATTAAGCTCTTGTTTCTCTATTTTACTCCTGTACAATCTAGAGATATAAAATTTCCTTTAAGAATTGCTTTGGTTGCATTCCATAAGTTTTGGTATGTTGTTTTATAATTATCATTTTCTTTGCCGAAATTATTGTTTGTTTCTGTGATTCGATGTTTGACCCACTCCTTCTTTAGAATTAGATTGTTTAATTTCAATTAATTTTAAACTGATGTCATTGCCATTGCTGATTCAGTCACTCTTGGGGCCTGTTTCTTGACTGAGCTGCACTCCCACCTGAGTGCAACAGACTTTTCCTGCTGACCTTCTAAGTTGTCTTTGGCATCTGCTGTCTGAGTGGTCTGGAAACTGTTGCTGCTGCCAGAGATTCAGTTGTTTTAAGGCCTGCTCTGGGTTTCAGGGGTCTGGTCTACAATGGGGTGGCCTGCACTGGACTGTGCCCCTCTTTCACTCTGGTGCAACAGACCTTTCCTGACAACCTTCTAAGCTGTCTTGGGTTAGAAATTTGTTTTACTCCATCTTTTTGAGGGTTCTGCTGCTCTGAAATTTGTTTAGAGTAATTTTTAAAGGTATCTAAAGGGGTTTGTGGGAGAGCTAAGGTCAGTCCCTCCCTTTATTCCACCATCTTGGCACTGCCTCTTCAGTGGATTCTTTCAATGACTATTTTGCCCTCTGCTTCTCAGACCTCAGGGCAGCTTTCCTTGATAATTTCTTGAAAGATTTTTTTTGATCATGGCTTTCAGGTAGACCAATAATTCATAAATTATCTCTCCTGGATCTGTTTTCTAAGTCAGTTGTTTTTCCAGTGAGGTATTTTACATTTTTTTCTATTTTTTCATTCTTTTGATTTTGTTTGACTTATTATTGATGTCTCATTCAGTCTTTAGCTTCTACTTTCTCAATTCTAGTTTTTAACAGATTGTTTTCCTCCATTAGCTTTTCTATCTCCTTTTCCATTTGGTCACTTCTATTTTTTTGTTTGTTTGTGTGTTTGTTTGTTTTTTAGGCCATTGGGGTTAAGTGACTTTAGTGTCAAGTGTTTGGTCCGAGGCTGGATTTGAACTCAGGTCCTTCTGATTTCAGGGCTGGTGCTCTATCCACTGTGCCACCTAACTGCCCCTCCACTTCTATTTTTTTAAGGAGTTGTTTACTTCAGTAGATTTTTCTTCCAACTTAGCTAATTGATTTTTTTTAAGGAATTATTTTCTTTAGTCATTTTTTGTCCTTCCTTTTCCAAGCTCTTGACTCTCCCTTGCATCCCTCTCATTTCTTTTCCCAATTTCTCTTCTACCTCCTTCATTTGACTTTTAAAATCCTTTTTGAGCTCTTCCAAAAAGGCTTTTTAGGTTTGAGAACAATATGTATTCCCCTTGGGGTTTCTGATGCAGGTATATTGACAATGTTGTCCTCTTATTAGCTTCTGTTTTGATCTCCCCTGTCCCCTTAGAAACTGTCCATGGACAATGTTCATTTTTGCTTTTTGCTCATGTTGGTTGCCTATTTCTTGTTTTTTTTAAAGTTGATCTCTGCATATGGGCCACAGGGGGGCATTGTCCCAAGCTTCTTGTCCTGGGGGCCAAGGGTGTAGTCACTTGCTTTGTGTACTGGGACCTCAGGTACTGGTAACTGAAGGCTGTAGGTGTCTGACAGCTTACCTGGTGCCGAGGTGATGTCTTAATATTGGTGTCTGGAATGTGTTGAGGCCAGATGGGGTTTTTTTGATTTTCCCTGGGGCTAAACTGAAATAAGTGGTCTACCTGAAAGCCATGATCAATTGGCTACTGAAGGACACCTGCTTGCCTACTTGGGGACATACTGCAGCATGATCAGGTCCAGTCACTGGTGGCCACCTGCCTGCCTGGGGCTGCACCAGAGCATGTCGAGGTCTGGCCACTGGAAAACACCTGATTGCCCTGGGCTGCCCTGAAGCACATGGAGGTCCAACCACTGATGGATGTCTGCCTGCTTGCCCAGGGCTACACTAGAGCACAAGGAGGTCTGGCCAGTGGGGGTTGTTGCAACCCCTCCACCACATGCTGTACTGTACAGCTTGTGCTGTACACACAAGCATGTAGTGGTTCTCTGAGCTGGAATCTGCCAGTTCCTCTGGTTAAGCTAAGGCATGTGGTAGGTCCTAGTGTTGGCACATTTGCCACACTGGGGCTCAGGATCTCCTGTTGATTTACTGAAGTATGGCTTTCTGCAGACTTTGCTGGGATGCTTCCTGTCCTGGAATGTACTCTCTTTTTACCTGAGTGTAATGGACCTTTCTTCCTGATCTTCCAAGTTCCCTGGGCTAAAAGACTGATTCACTACATCTTTCTGCTGGCTCTGCTGTTCCAGGATTTTTCCTGGGGAATTATTTTCTGGTTTTTCAGAGGTCAATATGGGACAGTAACAGCTATTTTCTGCTTATTCCACCATCCTTTCTCCTGAGGCCCAGAGATCTTAAAATAACTTACCAGAATTCAAAAGAGTAGCGAGCATGAAAAGTAGCTTATGAACCCAGGTCCTTTGGATCTGGAACAAGTGTTCTTTTTACTACATTATGCTCCTTTGCTCTTAATAAATCTCCCTTTGGGTATACTACAGTTGGAAGGATAAGATTAAGTAACAAAGGTAATTGAAAGACTTTGACAACATAACCAGCTTCAAGTCTCAAAGCAACATAAGCAGCTGGGCTTCAGGTAAAAACTACTAGGCCATTCCAAAGAATGAACCATAGCAGAGGATTCAGATGAAAAGGGAGGGCTAAGTTAATGCAGGCCAGACACCAGAGAATAATTTAAATAAAATTAATAAGATGTACATTAGTGAGGCAATGCATGTGTAATTGTTGGGAGAATGTTTTAACAGCAGTTCATCATAGCTTGTTGATTTTCTTTAAAATAAAAAAGCTTATATTATTTCTTAGTAGAAACAAAACAGTAAATGTAAACTTGAGCACAAGAGCTGTTTCATTTATGTCTTTGGATCCCTAGGACCTAGAACAGATGTCTTGCTAAATAGACTATTGAAATAAAGAAAATTGAAGGGGGAAAAAACTGGTCACATGAGCTGATAGTTCTGGCTTTTTAGGAAGCAGGAAGAACTTCATTAATAAATTGTATTCTAACTGGTCCCATTATTAGCCCGTGTTAAATTGTGGAGGTAAAATGCCAGAGTTATTCAAATGCAACAATAAAAACATTACAACATACATCAAACCATCTAGGAAGTATGCCAGCAGAGGAAAACATAGAGAGGGATTCAAATAACTCAATAAGCAAATGACTCTCATAAAACATTAAATATGCCAACTATTTTGTTTTTGACTACAGCAAACCTTAATTTAACTTGTAATTTGAAAGGAATAAATTGAGGGAGGTGTGGTATGGTGGAAAGAATGCTTTATTCAGAATTAGATGACCTATGTTCCAATTCTAACCATGTTAGTTACTACTTTTATGAACTTGAACAGGTTACTTTACATTTATGAGTTTTAGTGTTGGAATAAATGACCGCTAAGATCTGTTGCAGCCTTCAATCTATTATCCTTTGAAATATTCTAGTGAATTGAGAGTTAAGCAGGAAACCATTTTTATTTTGAGCCCTTATACATGAAAATTTTTGTAAAATTTCGCATTAATAAGTGCTTTCTTTGATGGTTCAGAGGTCATATAGTCATTACCACAAATCTTTGTTAAATAGAGTCAGGCTTTTTTAGCAAAGCACTGGTCCTTACCCGAAAAGAACTGAGTTTAGTTTTGAATTAGTCACTTGCCAGACATCCCTAACCTCCATGTTAATCACAAAACTTTCCTCAGCAACTGCCTATTTCACTGCTTGAACTGATGTTCTTTAGGCATCTTGAACTCAACTCAAAACTGAATTATTTTCCCCAGAAAACCCTCCCCTCTCCCAAACTCCACATTTACTGTCAAAGCACCACTAGTCCCCTAATTGTCCTAGACTCTCTACTTAGAATTCACCCTTGGCTGCTCATTCCCTCACACTTCCCTGCTCTCCATGTCTAATCTGTTGCCAAGGCTTGTTTGTTTTACCTTAGTACCCTCTCTTGCACATCTTCTCTTATTTCCTCTGATAGTGCCTCTGCTCTAGTGCAAGCCCTCATCAACTCATGCCTGGATTATTGTAATGTCCTGCTGTCTGGTCTGCTGTCTGGGAGCATTGTAATGTCCTGCTGTCTGGGGAGATGACAAGTATCTCCCCACTCTAGTCCATCCTCCACTCAGTTGTCAAAGTGATTTTCCTAAAGTGTAAGGCTGCACATGTCATTTACCTACTTGATAAACTCCACTGCAGGATCAAATATAAAATTCCCTGGCATTCAATGTCTTTTATAAGGCTACTTCTCCCTACCATTGGTCTTATTATGCCTTGTAGCACACTGTCACCCCCAACACATAACACTTACTAGCTGTGTGACCCTGGACAAGTCACTTAACCTGGATTG
>NW_020955051.1:0-2723 GCF_900497805.2 Vombatus ursinus | reverse complement strand
GAAAAATCAAGGAAATAAGCAACCCAAGACCTTTAATTATCACAAGCTGTATTCTCTGAGACCAGCCATTCCAGTCTTTACATATAGTTGCCTTTGAAGTCCTAAGAAAACTTGCTTGTGGTTGTGTACATAAACTCTGAGTGAAGATAGTCTGTTAATATCATTCTTGCTTTAATGTAATTAAGCAGGTCTACTGCTACTTCATTGTAAACTGCCAAACTTTAGCTTCAGACTGGAAAGGCAGAGAGTTAATTTGCTGAACTTTAGATCACTTACTTAAAGATTATGATGCTCTATGCATTTCTCTCTACCTGGAAGCTTTCTGAATAAGCTTTGTACTCCTGTGATTTACCTAGGGACTTGGTTACTTAGCTTACAATGGTTAAGTGCTTAACTTCAAGACATCAAAGTCAATTACCTGCTGTCAGTTCTAATACTTAACCAGCTCCTCAGAAGTTGGAGTTGTGTATTTTATTTAGACTTTGTGTCTAGAGATAGTGAAGCTTTCTCTTTGGCTCCGCTATTTCTGGCAGCCTACCAAAATAGGTTTCCCTACATCACTTAGCCATAATTTCCCTCACATCACTTTTGCTTCTTTGTTTCTGTTTTTTTCCTCTTCATGCTACTGAATGCTTTTAAGGGAAGTTCAAATTTTGCTTTTTGGGGGTCTTGTTTTGTTTAGTTCTGCTTTTTGTCATCCTGTGTATAGAATTACAAATCACAGGAAATTGAATAGGGATTATTACAATATATCTTTCCCCAAATAGCCAATATCCTGAAAAATGATGTACAATGTCAAGGAGAAAGGCACATTTTTCTAAGGCACTTCATTATCATTTTTATTTAAAGAAGGATTTTCAAATTCCAAAAAAAAAGAAAAATCACACTGGATATTTTCTTGTGTTTTCAAGGTTTAGGTCTGTTGTGAAATTCCTTATTGTCTTTTCTTTGGAAACACATTCTTTGAGGTTTTTGCTTTTTAAAAAATAATTTAACCACCCATATATATCTGACTATTAGAGATGTTCAACAAATGAAGCATAAAGAAGATAAATAACACTGAAAATGTTCAATGGTAATAAGTGAACATTTTATATCTTGGGGATCTGGGTATATGTACACATTTTCTCCATATATCAGAAGTAAAATTTTCCAAGGCTCCACTGAGTTGTAAAATGTAAGTATACTTGTTTTCGCAGTGAATGATTGAGGTTCCTAATCTTTATTGACAAAGTAGCAACATTAGGGGGAAAATAGCAAATTCACAATGCTTTCAAATCCAACAGTAAATACCAGATTTCAGATAAAGAGAGAAAGTAGTATTCCTTCATATTCACCAAGCATCAACAATGTGTAAGATGATACAGTTCCCATCTCTTATCTTTAATACATAAATATTTTTATGTACTTAACCATGGGGATATAACAATGGCTCAGGGCTCTAAAAACTGAGTAGCCGATACCTAAAAGAAATAAGGATTAGAACAAATTAAGCGGTAGACTTTTAATAAGCTCTAGATTGATGAAATCTCTCCCTTCTCCATTTCTCATGCCTCTTTGACTTCTCTTATACTTATTTATCCCCAAATCATAATCATGTACTTTGCACAATGCACTATACTAGTCACTATTAGAGATACAAAGAGAAGGTGTGTCTCCAAATACTTGTTCTGTTCTTTGTAATATTTCAGTTGATTCTGTACCCATTATCTCTTTTGCTCTACCAACAATTCTCTGAGGCAATTAGGAGAGATGGTATTATTTTTCTTGATGTTATAGATGAGAAAATTGAGGCTTGAAAAGTTTAAGCAAGTTTCCAAAGGTAGTATAAGCAGTACGTAAACTCAGGTCTCCAGATTCCAAATGTCATAGTGGATGGAGTACTGAAACTGGAGTTTGCTGAGATCAGAGTTCAAATCATGTCTAAGCTTTGGCAACCCTGGGTAAGTTATTAAATTTTTCTTAGCCTCTGTAACATTTGGATAATAATAGCATTTACCTCACAGAATTGTGGGGATAAAGTGAAAGAACATTTATATATAAATTTATAAGGATACTGTTTCTTAGTAGAAGGATGAATCAGATGCCTTCAATAATTCTATATTTCAGCTTAGTAGAGTACTAGATTCAGAGTCTAAGGACCCAAGTTTGAGTACTGTTTCTACCACTTTCTAGTTGCATAACCTTTGGAAAGTTGTTTAAATTTGCCACACTTGACTTTCCTCATTTGTAAAGTGAAGATAAATAATATTATCTCTTCCAATTCTCTCACATAATTGTTAGATGATCAAAAGAGATAATCTGTGAAAACAACTGAAAAATTACAAAATACAAAGCAAGTATTTGGCGTTCTATTTATCTTTGTATTTCCAACAGTGCCTAGTATAGTACACTGCACAAAATGAGTGATTAATCTGTGGTTTGGGGATAGATGATGGAATGGATAAATTGTATTATTGTTATAGATATCCATGGTTCATATTTTAGGCAAATTATTTTTTAAAAATGAATAAGTCCATTAAAGGAGCTGGGGAAAAGAAGGTGGAGGAGCTAGAAATGTTTAAAATATTTTTTAGGAAATTATACAAGGAGAAAAAAGGAGAAAGATCAGAAAGATAAGAGGGAATATGGTAAGAGTTTGGGTGTAGTGGAAGGAGCCCTGAATCTAGAAGCAACAGAACTATATGAATCCCAATTCTGATTTTGGGCAAGGTACTTTACAT
>NW_020955050.1:1980-3869 GCF_900497805.2 Vombatus ursinus | reverse complement strand
AAAACAAAAAACCTTGGTATGAAATTTCAGTGATAAGGGTTTGGTGTCTACGATCTATAACAATTAATAAACATAAGACTAACAGCCATTCCTCAATAGATAAATGGTCAAAGGATAGGAACAAAGAATTCTCAAAAGAACTGCCAAGTATTCCCAACCACATGAAAAAATGCTCCAAACCACTAATAAGAGAAATGTAACCAAAACACTGAGGCTTCACGTCATACGCAGCAAAACCGACAAAAATGGCACCAGTCAACGTTGGAGGGGTTGTGGGAAGATGGGCACACTAATACCATGCTGATGGAGCTAGGAAATGGTAGAAGATCACGAAGATCTGAGTTCAAATCCAGCCTCAAGCACTTACTAGCTATGTGACCCTGGCTGGTAAGTCATTGAACCTCTGTTTGCCGCAGGTTCCTGAACTGTGAAATAAAGATAACAAGGACATCAGCCATATAGGATTGTTGTGAAGATGGTCAAAAGTGGATTTTGGGGAGAAAGTAAGTCATTGTCTGTCATAATTCTTTGCCTTTGAGTCTGATGCGTCTGACAAGAACTGAGCGTCTCCTTCAGTATGCCTCTTTCTCCAGTTGGAAAAGAAAACTCCCAGGACTTTGAAGAGTTCCCCAAACTCAGCCCTTTCCCTATGTCCTCTCTAACCAGTGAAGTCCTAGGCCCTTCACAAATGCTAATTAGCTACCAGCTAAAGAAGGTCCTCTTTTCTTTGGCCTGGGCCAAACAGATCTGCTAAGGGCCTCTGAACATGGGAAGCTAGGCTTTTGGGGGGAAAAGCTCCATTTCTGTCCCTTTTTCTGCTGAATGGCTCTATCTGGTCTCAGTCCAAACTATTTTGACTCTCTCTGGATTTGGTAGCTCAGGAGGAGAGGATATACATACACATACACATACACATACACACACACACACACACACACACACATATATATACTTCCAGTCTCAGCTACATGTGTGCGTGCATTCACACGTGTGTATGCGTGTGTGTGAGAGACAGAGATGCCCTCCTGATGGTGTGGGTCCCCATGCAAGTGGACTCAAAACCCACAGCGTGCCAGCCTGGCTGTAGCGCGTGCTGCCTTATTCAGGCTGTCACTAGCAAGGGCCCTGACAATTCTTGCAACCAGATGAAAACAGATCACATTTGACAAGCTCGTGGCACATAGCAGACACCACGTAACCAGCCCCAAACCCTCCTTATACCTCACTCCCCGCCACCCTCTCTCTGACCCAGGACACTGGCCTCCTGGCTGATCCTTGACCAGCCCCTCCATCCCCTGACCCTGTGCCTTCTCATGGCTGTCTCTCATGCTTGGAATGCCCTCCCCCTCCCCTGGGCCTCCTGGCTTCCTTCATGCCTCAGCTAAAATCTCACCTTCTGCAAACAAGCTTTTCCTGGTCCCTGACACTGCCAGAGCCTTCCCTCTCAGGGTGCCTCCCATCCACACTATACAGAGCTTGTGTGGACACAGCTGCAGATACATCTCCCCCATCAGAGTGGGGGCTCCCTGAGGGCAGGGACTGGTTTTTCCCTCTTCTGTACCCACAGAAGTTTTAAACAGTGCCCGGCCCAGAGGAGGCTCTTTCTAAACACTTGTGGACTAAACCTAAGAGTTGGTAAAGGAGAGGGATGCGGAGGCATCTGGGAAGATGTGTGTGACCAGAAGCAGAAAGATGTCAGCAGCACCAAGAGGATCATTTCTGCTCTGATGCCAACCTGGGGGAGCCTTCAGGGCTCTGCTCCAGGCCTCTCCAGGCGAGACTCAGGGAGCAGCATCCTGGACCTTCAGCTGCTACAAAGGAGAAGTTCCATGGATGGGTAGGGGAGAGGTGCAAGGCATGCAGAAAGACAGCAGAGACATGACCCCTAG
>NW_020955050.1:709-1890 GCF_900497805.2 Vombatus ursinus | reverse complement strand
AGAAGAGAGAGCAATGAATGATGTGGTCATCCTTGTGAGTCAGGGATCATGAGGGAAAACTTCAAAAACAAACAGGGGAGGGCACGATTTGGGAAGGGGGTGGGGAGGAGTTGGGGGACGAGATGCCAAAATTTTGATGCATCGGTTTAAAACACAGAAGGAGAGAGAGCAGGGCAGTGTTGTTACTACTGTATTGAATTTCACACCTGTTTTTTGTAAAGGAATGATCCACAGGTGGGGGACTGCCAGTCTCGTAGACAATCCTCTTTGTCTCTGCAAACGGCCTCTTTGGCTGATGTGGGTCTAGTCTGAGGACAGAGTGCACTCACCTGGGCTGGGAGTCAGCGGCTCCCAGGGGCCATTCCCTCTGGCTCCAGGCTCCCTGCTGGGTCAGGCCTTGGTCTTCTGCAGACTGAGCTGGGGAGGCTGAAGGATCCCAGAGGGGCAGAGGTCCTTCCCTTATCTTCCTGGGCAGCAGGCTGGTCTACAGGGGTTTACTGAGAGTGAGGTCCCACAGGTGTTACAAAGACCCCGCCCTGCCCTCAGGGCAGAGACCCCAACCTGCAGAGGGAGGGAGAAAGCAGGCAGGGTCTGGTTTGGAAATGAAGATGGCCTCAACAGGAAGGCTCCTTCCCTGTCCTACTCCTTTCTACCCCCTTTCTCTCCCCCATCCTCCTTCAGAGACCCAGGAGGCAGAAGGGACTTGGGATCCCAGATGGGATGAGACCAGTCAGAGCCTCAATGGCTCCTGAATCAGAGCTCTCCCTCCAGGTGGTCCTCTGCCCTCCCTGCCTCCCCTCTCCACAACTAACACACACACACACACATAGTATCTACACAAAAGACTGCCTTCTTGACCTTGGAGGGAGGTGAGTGAGATGGATGAAGTTTCCTCAGTACTAAAACTCATAAACTCCCTTTGGACTCCCAGAGCAGTAAAACTTGACGAATTTGCAAACATTTGCTGTGCATGAGGTGAGAGCTGGCCTGAGTTCCATCCTGTAGCAGGACAACCCTTGGGAAAGGCTGCTAGCTTAACCTCCCGAGGCTTCCTGCTGATCTGTCTCCAGGCAGAACTTCTGAATGGTTATCAAAAGTTCTCCTGACTCTTTGTCTCTAGGCAAATGTTTCCAAATAAGGGTCTTAGAAAGCCACTTTAGATTGTACACCCTGAAACCCAG
>NW_020955050.1:582-647 GCF_900497805.2 Vombatus ursinus | reverse complement strand
CCAATGGAAGAAGGGTTCAGGAATGCGGAGGGGGTAACGCGCACTAGGATTATCAAACTTTGCTC
>NW_020955050.1:0-514 GCF_900497805.2 Vombatus ursinus | reverse complement strand
TCCATTCACAGACTTTGCACTCCCCTGACTGCCCTCACTGGAACAAGGAGGGCTGTGCCCTTTCTCATGAGAAAGAATAAAACTCTTACTGCACCCTGACTTCGACTCCAGTTTTATTTAGGGTGGTTGCCCGTACCACACAGAGGGAAGGTTGGTGATGGGGATGGCTCTGGGATGGAGCCAACAGGAAGGACCAGAGGAAGCCTGAGGCTGGGAGACAAATCCAGTCTGGGATTCAGCCACCTGGGCAGGGGCCCTGAGAGCTCTGAAGGAAGAGGGGGAGGGAAGCAGGAGGCCTGGGGAAGGGGAGCACAGGTAGGGGCTGGGAGGGAGACATTCTAAGCCAGCTCGTGGCAGGGAGGTCAGGGACACTGGAGAGACAGAAGGGCTCCAGGTGGATACTGAGCCTGGGAAAGCAGGATGGCTGTGGGCTGGGGTGGACTCCTGGGACCGTCTGGTAGAGCTTAGGCTTGGAATCTCTCATGGGAGACTGGACCCTTACAGGGAGCTTGGC
>NW_020955049.1:7730-7956 GCF_900497805.2 Vombatus ursinus | reverse complement strand
TCTCTTGCATACTTCTCATTTCTTTTCCCAATTTTTCTTTTACTTTTCCTATTTGGCTTTTAAAATCCTACTAGGGCTCTTCCAAGAAAGCTTTTTGGACTTGAGACCAGTTCTTATTCCCCTTTGAGGTTTTGGATGTGAATATATTGATAATGTTGTCTTCTTTTGAGTTTGTGTCCTCATAGAAACTCTCTGTGAGAGTGTCATTTTTGCTTTTTACTTGTGT
>NW_020955049.1:7544-7618 GCF_900497805.2 Vombatus ursinus | reverse complement strand
TTTTCCCTAGGGCTACACTGAAGCACATATGGGTCAGGCTGCTGGAGGATCCCTGTCTGCCCACCTACCTGCCT
>NW_020955049.1:7350-7483 GCF_900497805.2 Vombatus ursinus | reverse complement strand
CAGTCTGTGCTGGCACATGTGGTGGTTATCCGAGCTGGCTTCTGCCAGGTTCCCTGGCTATGCTAAGGCATGTGGAGTGTTCTAGAGTTTGCATTTGCTTGCTGCACCACCCTGGGGATCAGATTCTCCTGTT
>NW_020955049.1:7026-7308 GCF_900497805.2 Vombatus ursinus | reverse complement strand
GGTTTGATGAGTTAGAGCTTGTTGGTGACTTTCTGGGATGCTTCCTTTCCTGGACTGTGCTGCTCTTTTGTCCAAGTGAGATGGACTTTTCTTGCCGATGCTCCAAATTCCCCAGGCACACTGCTACAGTTCATATTTCTGCTGGTTCCACTGTTACCAAACTTTCTCAGGGTGACTTTTTTTGTTATTTTCCCCTAAAGGTCAATATGGGATAGTGAACACTTACTGCTTACTCTGCCGTTTTGGTTCCTGGAAGAGTTAAATACAAATTGAAAGACTCTT
>NW_020955049.1:6066-6989 GCF_900497805.2 Vombatus ursinus | reverse complement strand
CCAATGACCTCCTGAAATAAATCCTAAAATAAAAAGTGCCAGGAATATAGTAGGCAAAGTTGAGTTCCCAAGTCAATAGACAATATTGCAAGCAGCTAGAAAGAAACAATTCAAATATGGTGGAGCCACAGTCAGGATAATGCAATATTTGGCAAGTTCTTCATTAAAGTACAGGAAGGCTCGAAATATGAAGTTCTGGAAGACAATTTAGTTAGGATTACAACCAAGAATCCCCTATAGCAAAGTTGACTTTAATCCCTCCGGGGGAGTGGGGAAGTGGATATTGAATGAAATGCAGGTTATTGAAACATTCTTAATGAAAGGAACATAATGGAATAGAAAATGTGATTTTCAAATACAAGACTCAAGAAAACCATACACAAAGGTAAACAGGAAAGAAAATGGCATTGAATATTTCACAGTTTTGCAATATGTTTTTTGTCACACATTTTTAAAAGCCCAATTCACATTTAGCAGCATCCTGAGCAAAATTTGCTTTGTCTAACAACCTTTTTTGTTACAATATTCTCTCCAATTTCACAATATAAGAATTTAGAAATAAAATAATAACACCAACAACAAACTTCAAATGACATAAATGGCACTTCCAAGTTATCGCATCTTAAAATCATTGATCCTATTACCTTTGACATTTAAAAACACTTTAGAGTTATCAGATGTCGAATGATTACATTCAATTAAAGAACTAATAAAATGAGAGTAAGAAATAAGTTACCCTTACCCTCCCTTATTAATCTCTGAAAGCCCAGAAAATATTGCCCCAGAAAAACTCTGGAACAGTTGAAACAGAAGAAAGATGGGGTACAGAACTCCAGTAGCCCAATTAGCTTGAGGGATTATCAGGAAAGGCCCTTCTTGCCCTGGGGGAAGGGGAGCAGTACAGAACAGGAAGAATCCCAGCG
>NW_020955049.1:4951-5997 GCF_900497805.2 Vombatus ursinus | reverse complement strand
GCCTCAGCAAAACTAAGGGAAGCAGCACTCCCAGGGACCCCAGCTGGATAAACATCCTGCAGCATCCATCTGAAAAAGAGCTGAAGAAAGCAAAAGGAAGGAAAGGCCCAGGTGAACAGGAAATCACCAGGAGCCATACTACGCAATTCCACCCCTAGAGTTCCAGTGTTGCCAAATAGGGAAGGAGGTACAAAGTCTAATAGAAGAAAACAATTTGTTAAAAATTAGAATTGAGCAAATGGAAGCTAATGACTCTATGAGAGAGCAAGAATCAGTCAAAAATGAAAGAATGTGAAAAAAAAAGATGAAAATGTAAAATAACCTCATTGGTAAAACAACTAACCTGGAAAATAGATCCAAGAGAGACAATTTAAAAACTATTTGTCGACCTGAAAATCACGATGAAAAAAAGAGCCTGGACAGTATCTTTCAGGAAATCATCAAGGAAAACTCCCCTGAGGGCCCAGCACCAGAGGGTCAAATAGCAATAGAAAGAATCCACAATCACCTCCTGAAAGAGATCCCAAATTGAAAATTCCAAGGAATATAGTAGCCAAATTCCAAAATTACCGGGTCAAAGAGAAAATACTGCAAGCAGCCAGAAAGAAACAATTTAAATATCCTGGAACCACAGTGAGGATTACACAGGACCTTGCAGCCTCTACATTACATGACCATAGGGCATGGAATATCAGCAATACAAGAATCTAAGACATCTCCAAAGGCCTCATGATGGAAAATTCTATCCACATCCAAGGAAAGAACTATGGAGTTTGAATGCAGATCGAAGTGTACTATGTGCTATTTTTTTCTTCTGTTATGTTTTGCTTCCTCTTTCTGGTGGTCCCTCCTTTTGGTTCTAATTCTTTCTTATAACATCACTAATATGAAAATATGTTTAATAGGAATGTATAGATATAGCCTATATCAGATTGCATGCTGTCTTGGGGAGACAGGNCTTATAACATCACTAATATGAAAATATGTTTAATAGGAATGTATAGATGTAGCCTATATCAGATTGCATGCTGTCTTGGGGAGACAGT
>NW_020955049.1:4653-4850 GCF_900497805.2 Vombatus ursinus | reverse complement strand
TTGGGAGGGAGGGGGAGAAAAAAATTTAAGTGCCTACTATAGCTAGGCACTGTGATAAGCAGTGGTTAGGAATACATATATTAATCAATAAATCAAAGGCACTAAAAAAACTAATAAAATTGTAGTGTTTAGCATATCCTAGTAACTATGTGAAGTATTTTATAATAATTATATTTGTTGGATCCTCGCAAGGACAC
>NW_020955049.1:3120-4528 GCF_900497805.2 Vombatus ursinus | reverse complement strand
ATTGAGGGCTTGGCCTGCACTGAAGACATTGACTGTGCTTTGGGTTGTGTGGTGAAAGGCATTGGATGCAGCCTAGGGGCTGGGGTGGCTGGTGCCAGAACCTTTCCATTGCTTTAAGTTCCTCATGGCAGACCAAAGTGGATGATGGCCTTGCGGCCTGGCCACAACAGCTGCAACTTTGAGGCCTGGTGTTTCTGAGGCTGGTGCCATGAAAACTCTCTCCACCAGGTGGGCTGGCCATGAACTCTATAACTGGAGGAGCAAAATGTAATATAAATGTCTTCACATTTCCCAACTTTTTTATCACCTTCATTTGGGAATCTGATCTTGGATGAGAGAGAGAGGGAGACAGACAGAAATAAGAGAAATAGAAAGAAACAGTGTCTAGCCTGGGGGAGTTACTGATCTCTGATTTAAACCATCATTCAAGAAAGGGGCTAAAGGGGAAAAGATTTAAAGGAGTAGGGACACTTTCAGAGGTGCAGGGTATTGGGGAAGTGGTTATCTTTAGGTCCAATGAAATAGTGGCCTGTAATTTATGGAGTAGACCATGCCCTACTAAATGATTAGGTGCCTCAAAGCATTAAACGGCTATAAAAAGAGGAAGAGGAATGGTTTTGTTAGCAGTCCCCACAACTGAGATAGATTCATGACTCCCAGCAAGGAGAGAGAGGTTTAAAATGGAGAGTGTGACATGGGAGTCTACAAGGGTGGGCACCTCCTACCTTGTTTGAGGAAGGAGACATCTCCAACAAGGGTCATGGGGATTACAGGTATGGTCTGACTATCCCCCACCTCGTACCAGCCCTCCAGCCAACTCTCTCCTGGAACCATGTCATGCTGAGTGACCAGGGTTGTTAGGAGGACCCCTCAATACTTTCTGAGGCACTTTCTAATTTTTCAGCAAAATCCTCCTCTTCACTGTGCACTCTGTCTTCCATTGGCCAGACTTTTTGTTTGTTTTTACAGTAGAAACAGACTTCTAGCTTGCATCTCTTAAAGGGATTGTACTTTCCTTTCCAAAGGGTGCAGAAGGACAGGTTGCTGCAGTTTCAAGGAAATTTTTCTTTTTGGCATGTCTAAGTTCTTTGCCAACCATGCTGCAGATTCAAGGAGGAACGTTATGTCAGAATGTTGCCAATCAAACATAGTTAGCTTAATTTGCCTAGAGATGGGTGGATGAAAAGTATTGACAAAATCAGATAAAAACTGAAATGTCAAGGAAGAGTAACTCTTAAACTATTTTTTTCTTTCTATACTCTGGGGTTATTTGCAAAACTAGCTGCCTCCCTTCATTTCCCTGGAACAATGATGCTATTAATCATGTCATTTACTTCCAAAACTTTTTATACAATTTAATTATTATTTTTCCTTAAATCAAAGTCTACGTAATGGTACCCCAAAACTG
>NW_020955049.1:2233-3077 GCF_900497805.2 Vombatus ursinus | reverse complement strand
ACTAAGATCTTTCAGAAGGGAATGAATTCCTGGAATTACTCCAGGTCTCAGGATGTCTCTTTAGTCATCTTAAAATAATAAATCTTCAAACTCCTTAATCTGAAAAGATTTTTTTTTAGCTGTTCTACAAATTTTGATATCCGGCTTTATTTCTGTGACTCTTGTGTGGCCAGTTTTGAAATGACAGAACTGCTTCAACTATGTCCTAGTGTTCTAAATTCTTTGGATACAGTCCTTAGAATTTTTTCTAAGCTGGATTGATTTGAAATTGTACAGGATAATAGAATCTAGCTCACAACTCAGACATGACACAGAAACTACATTTTATAGAAACAGACACAAAACAAAAAGATGTCTCACAACACAATTCTACTAAAGTGTACAATTACTATCTAAAGTGTTTGACCTGATGCACAATTCTAATATGTATTGAGAAAATAAACAATCAGAGGCACTCAATCGCAAATGCACAGATTTGAGCACTGAAGCCAATTTACAGATGTATACAGAAAGGATTTCCTTACCACTGCAATCCAGGATGAACCTAGTCAAGAGAGGGGCCCTGGAGTTTTCCTTGCAGAGAAAGCCAAGCTCAACCTAAAGTATTAGCCCAGGATTGGAGGACGAAAGGGCAGAGGATGAGGGGAAGAGGCCAGACTCTGGAGAAATCTCTGGTTGTGCCTAGTCCACTACCACTGGTATCAGAAAATCTGCTTGTCCCAGTTCCCTGTCCACTCTCACATGTGTCACCAATTAATATTAACAAGACAGAAACTGGCCTCTCACCTGTGGGTGGACCAAGGTGAAGAAAGCAGAAGAGTTAAGAATCAAACCAAAAGTTAAT
>NW_020955049.1:1277-2162 GCF_900497805.2 Vombatus ursinus | reverse complement strand
TTCACGTTTAGGGAAATGGCTTGTAACCAAGAACACATGGGCCAGAGCCCTATCCCTTTTTGGGGGGACCCCTTTAGTATTGGGAAATCTCAATACTAAAACCAATGGCTCTGCAATGAGCTATAGACCTGAAAATGAGGGGTAAGAGTGGACAACTTAGATTTAAAGCAGGACTTCATAGCCAGAATATGGGTACTATACCTACTTGTCCTAGCTCAGAGACTATCTGATGCTGGTATGAAATAATTTTGGGGTTTTGCTGGGGCTGAGATCATCCAGAGGGTGAGTGCAAAGGGTTGTTGATATGCCAAACTCAGGGCACAACCTACTTGCTAGGCCTTAGCCCTGGAAAACTGGGTGTCTCCTAATATCTTGACACAGCTATGGAAATCAGAAGCACTTTAATGGAAACTGCCCTTGAAACATGGTCCAGAGAGGAAGATTTTTAGGGAATTTTGCCTTGACAAATTAAGACAGATGGGAAAAGAATCTGCAGTGGGAAAGGACAGTTTTCAGCCCTTTCTACTGGCTGGAAGATATGGCATAGAATATTGGATAAAGAAGACAGTTGACTTTCCTTATGACCAATAATGGGAAAGATTATGATTGGGGGTCATAGAAAAAGTTTCTATAGTCAGTCACTCCCAATTCCAAAATAAGATGAATTTCCAAAAAGAAAGTATTGGCAGTCTTCTGAATGAAGTCTATAAAAGAAGGTTGAAAAGAAAGGGGAAATAGAACAGTTGAAGAGAGAAATTTTGAGAGTAAAAGATTAAAAATGTCTTTCTGCAAAGTTGCATGGATGCAATGATGTGGGAGAGAAGAGTGGGTTGAGAATTTAAAAATATAAATTATATTCTTACTGTTAATTAAGTTTCATTATTT
>NW_020955049.1:1085-1199 GCF_900497805.2 Vombatus ursinus | reverse complement strand
GGGGGGGCAATGAAACCTTGCTGAAGAGATGAAAGCATAGGTGGGGGCTTCTTAAGAAAAGGCAGGAAAGGTGCTACAGAGTAGAATTCAGGAAAGATGCAGCTTGGATCTTTC
>NW_020955049.1:751-946 GCF_900497805.2 Vombatus ursinus | reverse complement strand
CTTTGCCAAAAAACAGGGGACTTCCTCTAAGGTCAAATTGAGGGTGACTTAAGCCTTGGCAAAGGAAGAAAGAAGGTAAAATTTTCATACCAATAGAACGTCACACCAAACCTAATTGGATTGGAAACTATTATGAGGGAGAGGGTATATTAAATTTCAGTTTTCATTTGATATTTCTCATAGCTCATTTCACAT
>NW_020955049.1:0-646 GCF_900497805.2 Vombatus ursinus | reverse complement strand
GAAGAAACTTTTCAATGAAATGAACAGAGTATATCCTGGATGAGAATGGGTGGCCAGACATTATTTCCCTAATGTTGTTTCATATAAGCTAATACTCACCACCTCAGCTCATAGAGAAAGTTTTGAGCTCCACATCCTTGGTGATTTGTTTGAGGAGCAAAAAACTTATCTAGATGGAGCCCCAGGAAGAAATACTTCCATCTTTATATATTGTGTCACTAAGTCCTTTCAACTTTTCTTTTTCTCTTTGGGATACAGATATAATAGTGGTATTGGTGGTTCAAAGGGTAGTTGCCCTTTGTTCATAGTTCCAAATTGCACTCCAGAATGGTTGAATCAGTTCCACCCATATTGTAGTTGTGTCCCAATTTTCCCACCTCCCCTCCAACATTTATTATTTTTCTTTTCCACTAAATTTTGCCAATCTGATATTGTGAGATGGTACCTCAGAGTTGTTTTATTCTGCATTTCTCTAATCAGTAGTTATTTCAAGCATTTTCATATGACTATAGGTACCTTTGATTTGTTCAACCAAAAGGTGTCTCTTCATATCCTTTGGTCATTTTTCAACAATAGTTTGGCTATACAAGTTGGGGCCCATGAATGTAATGGAATACTTTTGCTGTATAAGAAATGGTGAGCTGGG
>NW_020955048.1:3057-3878 GCF_900497805.2 Vombatus ursinus | reverse complement strand
TCAGATAAAAAGAATTTGTATAGCTTTAAATGAGGATATGAAATGTAACCAGAAAAGTCATCCCTGTTTTAAACAGAGCAAGGAGAATTTGTATTTGAAGGAGTATTTGAATTTACCTTGTGCTTTTCCAAGTAGTTAATGCTAAAAGTAAAAGAGGGCTAAGAGAATGGATGGGGCAAATCAGACTATTGTGCTGGAATTCTTTCTGCTGGGGCTTTCTAAGCATCCCAATGTGGAGATTGTTCTCTTTGTGTTATGCCTGGGGATATATTTGATCATCTTGCTGGGGAACTCCTCTCTCATCATATTGAGTATTCTGGATTCCAACCTTCATACCCCCATGTATTTCTTCCTTAGTAACCTCTCCTTCATGGACATCTTTGGTACATCCTCCTTTGTTCCCTTCATGTTGGTCAATTTCCTATCAGTCAGAAAAACCATATCTTTCCCAGCATGTGCATTACAAATGTACCTAACTCTTGCCCTGGGAACAACAGAGAGTGTGCTGCTGGCCATGATGGCGTATGACCGGTATGTGGCCATCTGCAATCCCCTGAGATATACAATCATCATGAATATGAGAGTTTGTGTGCAGTTGGCAGCCCTAAGTTGGATAGTTGGGAGTGTAAACTCATTACTGCAAACAATCCTCGCATTGAGGCTTTCCTTCTGTGGAAAGAATGTCATTGATCATTTTTTTTGTGAAGTCCTAGCTGTCGTGAAACTGGCCTGCGTGGATATTTCCCTCAATGCTTTTGTCATGATGGTAGCCCTTGTGCTGGTTACATTGACCCCACTGCTGCTCATTCTCATCTCATATG
>NW_020955048.1:2581-2929 GCF_900497805.2 Vombatus ursinus | reverse complement strand
CCCATTATCTACAGTCTGAGGAACAATGAGGTGAAGGCAGCAGTGAAAAAGGTGATGTTCTCCAGTAGAACATGAAACATATACCCTTGTTTCATGCTATACTTTAAACATAAGAAAATTACTAAGTATATATTAAGAAATCACTGACATTGTTACCAAGAAACCTTCATTTTGTTAGTCGGTGAACTCAAAAAATTTGCTTTTTAAAATATTTTTACTTTAACCTCTGTGATCCTTGTTTCACAGATGTAGATTGTATATTGTCCCATAAATAGATTTGCACAATGAACTCCAAATCTGCTTCTTGGTGTTTGTGTGTGTGTGTGTATACAGATATGTGTAGGTATG
>NW_020955048.1:2486-2558 GCF_900497805.2 Vombatus ursinus | reverse complement strand
TGTGTGTGTGTGTGTGTGTGTGTGTGTGTGTGTGTATGTCTGTATGTTCAGCGTTTTACAACTTCATGACCT
>NW_020955048.1:1550-2427 GCF_900497805.2 Vombatus ursinus | reverse complement strand
CATTTAGGGTTTTCTTGGCAAAGATACTGGAATGGTTTGCCATTTTCTTCTCCAGCTCATTATACCTATGAGGAAACTTAGGCAAACAGGTTTAAGTGACTTGCCCAGGCTCACAAAGCTAAAAAGTGTCTGAGGCCAGATTTGAACTCATGAAAATGAGTCTTCCTGACTCCAGGCCTGGTGCTCTATCCAGTATGCCACCACCATGCTCCCCATATATAGATATAGTTACTGATACAGATACAGATAGAGATACAGCTAAAGATATAAATATAGACATAGATGTATGTGTAGATATACACAGACACATGCATATAAACATATTTATCAGGGGTCCCATAGTACCAATATGTTATCTTTACTCTCAAGGCATCAAATATTTGAAGAGTTGTAATAGGAAATGAAACTAATTCTTCTTGATTCCAGTGGGCTGAAGCAAAAAGATAGAAATAGCCAAGACAGAGACCCTTATTCAGAATAAGGAAAAATACCCTCATTATTGGGGTTATTCAAAAATTGAATAAGCTGACCTGGGAGGTAATGAGTTCTTCTTCTTGAAATGCCCTTAAGCAAAATCTGGATGAACACCTTTGAGTCTGACAAAGACAAGTTAGATGACTTTTAGAATCATTCCCAATTTGAAGATTTTGTGAGTTTCTTATATATAGGGATGTGCTGGTAAATGTTTATCAACTAGCTCAAAAAAAAACCAATAAGCACAACAAACATTTAATTTGAATCTCTCTTAGTTAACTCTTTGGCCATCACTTCTTT
Organism: Vombatus ursinus; assembly: GCF_900497805.2. NCBI lineage: Eukaryota > Metazoa > Chordata > Mammalia > Diprotodontia > Vombatidae > Vombatus > Vombatus ursinus. The sequence goes on along the minus strand of NW_020955048.1, from coordinate 1,653 downwards.
AAGCCCAGACAATCAACAAAACTACAAATTAATCTCTGATTTGTAGTATTTTGTTGGTTTCCCAGATGTAAATGCTTACGCTGAAAATTTTACTATTAACTCC
>NW_020955048.1:0-1436 GCF_900497805.2 Vombatus ursinus | reverse complement strand
TCTTCCAAAAGTGTGTCTCTCCAGGAATTGCATGGGGTCAATAGCACTAATCTCTAAGTTTGCATTTGAGCATCAGGTACTTAAAATAAATATTAGACTTGTCTGCAAAGATGTTTAAAAGGAAGGCAGGAGGTTATGGGTCCTTCATCTTTTCCATGCAAAAATTGGTTAAAATTGTATTCACCATCCACTAGCAAGTCTCATATTCATATTCGAGCACTTGTGCCCACCGGTTGGGTGTTTCTATAATTTAAGGCCACCTCTTCCAGACAAATGGGGAATTATAGAAATTGAGGGTTGGAAAAGGCCTCTGTAATTACATAATCCAAAACTTATCTGAAAGAAATTCCAAAAAAAAACATACAGTACTTGAAAAGTAGTCATCTATAGTATGTTTTTGAGGGAATTTCTTTCAGATAAGCTTTGGATTATAAGACTACCTTTTCAAAAACATACAGTACCTGACGAGTAGGTACTTCAACCAGCGGGCAGCTAGGTGGCACAGTAGATAGAACTTTCATGAGTTGAAATGTGGCCTCAGACATTTACTAGGTGTGTGAATCTAGGCAAGTCATTTAACCCTGTTTGTCTCCTCTGTTTCTTCATCTGTAAAATGAGCTGGAGAACATAATGGCAAACCACTCCAGTATCTTTGCCAAGAAAATCTCAAATGGGGTCGGTGAAGAATCAGGCATTACTTAAACAACCCAGCAACAACAATAGTCATATAACCTCTACTCAAAGTCTTACAATGAGAAGGAAAACACTACTTCAGTTAGTCAATTCCACTTTTACACAGCTCTAATTAAGACTTGAAAGGGATGCACCCCACCACCACAACCACTCTGCCTTTCTTCACAGCCTGTCCCCAATCTATCCTTCCAGCCTGACTAAGCATGACTCTTTTCCTGCAATCTGTAGTTCAGTTAAGCTGACTTTGTCTCTTCTCCTCACATACAATGCTGCATCCCAAACCCTTTGCTCTGGCAGTCCTACCCACTTGAAATGAATTCCTTCATTATTTCCACCTCAGAGTCCCTTTCTTCTTTAAAGATGCCGCCCAAGTACCAACTTCTATATGAATCATTTCCTGATTCTTCTCAACTACTAGTGCCTTCCTTCCCAAACTATCTTGTTTTTAAACTGCTTTGGATATACTTGTAATGGCACACTTTAAATGTGTCCTTTACATAATTATATATGCATTTGTGGTCTCCCCCACTTGGATACTTGCCTTGCAAATAGATACTCTTGTATTGACAAAGATATTTAACAAATGCTTTTTGATGGATAAAGTCCTCTTGATGGTTTGTCTGTTAATGTGAATCCCAAAGGGCTCACCTGTCATTGAATACTAATGGCATTGAAGCATTTGGGACATTACTATTTGGTAGTAAAAGAGGTGTCTTTGGAAAGAAAACATGTTAAAAGAGGTC
>NW_020955047.1:3406-5288 GCF_900497805.2 Vombatus ursinus | reverse complement strand
CAACCTACATTTCCACACTTTTTTTTTTCTAACATTACTCCCCATCACGGACTCTACGTTCCAGACACACTGCACTGCTAGCTTTTTCCCAAATCGAACTTGCCATTCCCACCCCTACTTCATGCATATGAACAAACCCACAAGCCTATGGGGTTTATAATGCATCTGCCCTTCACCTCACCTTTCTCAGTCTTTCTGTTATTTCAAGAATTGGCTCATGCAAATTTGATATCCCTGCTTTGATATTGCAAAATAAAAGTATTTTTTGTCCTTAAATTTTCCCAGAACACTTTCTTTTGATCTCTGCTTTGCTTCCAGTTGCTGCCCAATGTCTACATCTTTACATATGGCTTACCCCCACGTCACCCCACAATAACTGAATGCACACTTGGTAAACTTACGAACTGTATGTGTTCTCAATCTTTGTCTCCCCACATAAGACACCACACTTTGCATCTGCTAGGCCAGAGGACCATAGATTTAGAGACAGAAATGACCTTGGATTTCATTTAGGACAGCTCCATTCTGTCTTAATAAACATTTATTAATTTGAATGAACCTTTTTGTGCTTCACTTTCTTTCTCTTAAAATGAAGAGGATAGAGTCCCATTTCATTACCACATCCTGAGATCTATGACTCTTAGAAATGATCTATCATTTCCCTTTCAGATCTCTTAGTAACTAAGAAAGGGCAGACTAGTTTCTCAGCTCAGCTATTTAGGTGTTTCTCCTATACCCTTTTCATTGATGCTTTTCTGGAAGTGAGAAAATTCTGCCCAGATATGGAAGCAGCCCCTCTGTCTCTCTTACCCTGATCCTTCAGGCTTGGCTTCTTCCCCAAAGATACTGAAGGAGGCACTGGTCTTTGAGAATCGTGGAAGATTTCTTTTAGTTCAAGGGAAGTAATCTCACTTTGGATTCCCTTGTTTCCATTGGGTCCAAGCTGACTGTTGTCCTCATATGGCATCTGTGTAAGGTTCCAGACATGAATGTACACAAACCAGTGCAATAGCATTGGGACCTACTCTCCTGGGCATGTCTGGCTCAGGGGGATGGAGAAAGCTCAAAGGAAACAATGCTTATTAACTGCTTTCCTGCCAACAGAGCTTTGATTCCCATGAGTGTTATTTTCCAATTACTTTGCTTAGTGATTTTTCAAGATTTTGGAATTATAATTAAGAATCATTAAAATTTGCAAAGCATATTCTGGATTATAACCCTGAGATACTACCAACATTGTCATCTCTTTTTTACATATATATCAACTGAAGTTTTCAGAGGCTAATAGTCATTTAAGTAGTCTTCAATCAATATACCAATCAACAAACATTTATTAAATACCTACCATATACTAGGCCTAGTATGAGACGGGGAACCTGCAGCCTTCAGTCCACATGTAGCTTTCTAAGTCCTTAAGTATGGCCTTTTGACTGAATCCAAATTTTATTTTTTCTGAAAGATTTGGATTCAGTCAAAAGGCTGCACTTAAAGACCTAGAAGGACACATGTGGCCTGAAGGCTACAGGTTCCTCACCCCTGTACTAGACCGTCTACTAATAATTGTCAGTCAGGATTGTGTGCCAGCTGACAGGTGGACTAGTGAATAGAATGCTGGCCTTGGAATGAGAAAGACCTGAGGTTGAATCCTGCTTCAGAAGCCTTCTATGTTTGTGATTCTAGCCAGGCACAACCTCTCTCAGCCTCCATTTTCTCACCTGTAAAAAGAAGGATAATAGCACGTACCTCATGAGAGATATTACGTTACTATTATATTGTTATATTATACATGATTAACACATTATTAAATTGGGATCCAGGCTTTTCTCTTTTATTTCCTCATTTAAGGCCCAGCCCCTGTAAAATGTCAGTCTCTAAAGGATTG
>NW_020955047.1:2972-3278 GCF_900497805.2 Vombatus ursinus | reverse complement strand
GAAGATGGATTCCTCTGTCCAGATTGCTGGAGGCAGCTGAGTTTCATGATCAAGCCACATTTTCAGCAGGAGAATCTGAAGACTTCTAGCCCACCTCCTCATTAAATGTCTACCAATCAAGATTGATTTTCTCTTGTCAGGGTCATTCTCTTTCAAAAAATATTTAAGGCTCTCGGGCTCTCCATAGGTTTGCCTTTGGTTACCAAGAGAAACCACTGACCATCAATTTATTGATTGTTATATAGCCTAATTAATAAATTGATTATTAATTACCCTTGTAGCCTAATTAATAAATTGATTATTAAT
>NW_020955047.1:2256-2797 GCF_900497805.2 Vombatus ursinus | reverse complement strand
GACATGGAGAACCTGAGGAGCATGTGTGGAAATTTTGTAACTGGTTCTGGTCTGTTAACCATATAATTTACATGGGCAACTAGTTGGAGTAGCAGACAGATCTCTGGGCCTGGAGTCGGGAAGACCTGAATACAAATCAGGCCTCAGACACTGGCAATGTGACCCTGGGCAAGTCACTTTACCTCTGTATGCCTCAGTCTCCTTCTCTGTAAAATGCGAATAGCACTTACTGCCCCCCCATCCCCAGGGTTGTAAGGATTAAATGAGATAATAAATGTGAAGTACTTAGCACAGTACTTGGCACAAAGGAAGTGCTATATAAATTTTAGCCATGATTAGGAGAAATCTTTTATGATTTAGTATGATTAGAAGGAATCTTTTTTTTTTTAAACTGGATACAGAGTTGAAACTGAGGCCAGCTTCAAAAGATCTAAGCTTTACTCTCTTTACCTCATCATCTTCAGTCGCACTCTTAAGGGGTCTTAGTGACTTGACTCATAGTATCTGATGAGGGATAATATTATAGGAGGAGAGACCCTGA
>NW_020955047.1:1873-2162 GCF_900497805.2 Vombatus ursinus | reverse complement strand
ACAAACAAAATTTATTATCTCTGTTTTCTTTGCCTTATGAATAAAAATGTACTGTATCAGTTGACATTGCTTTGTCCTTTAAAGTATTTTTAAGTTCCAGCCCTTTTAGCGTAAATCTGGAGATCAGGAGAGTGAAGCTAGAGGAATCTCAGAGTTGGAGTCCAGACTGGGTTTTGTAGCCTCTATAACATCTTTGCCCCAAGAAGCTAGGAGTGACCTCTAGCAGTGGTTTTCTGGCCTGACCCAAGGCAGCTTAGGTGAGGATTCATCTGGCATACATGCCACATCC
>NW_020955047.1:1214-1761 GCF_900497805.2 Vombatus ursinus | reverse complement strand
CAATGGGAATTAAAAAGAAATGCCACCAAGCCCCTTAGAATACCCTAGAATTTTGAGGGTACAAATATATCCAACCTGGAGGAGAGAGAGACAGAAAGAGTGAGAGAGAGACAGAGAGAGACAGAGAGAGAAACATTCACTACATAAAGGTGTCCCTTCAATGGTGTCCTAGTTATCATGGTTATCACACAAGTCTTATGTTGTGGAAGGTAGTTAATATAGGGTGTGCAGTCAGGGAGATAAATGGAATAAAAAGCTATGAAAAGAACAAATTGTACATGCCACAGAGCTCCTGGACAGACACTTCAGATAGTCTCCTTTGTTTTTTTTTCCTCCTTATTAATAATTCTAAAATTAGAACTATATGCATGTGCAGGGAATTGTGGGGATCCAGGTCTTACCCAGATGAATTCTCAGTAGCTCAGGTTTACCTTGGTTTTCATTCAGTTAAATATTAGATATTTGATTAATTAACCCCATCCTTATTTCAGGAGCCACATCCTCTAGAACGCTGCATGTTTTGAAGAGTAAGGGGAGCCCGTATGGG
>NW_020955047.1:379-1058 GCF_900497805.2 Vombatus ursinus | reverse complement strand
CAATAGGGAGCTGATAATAATACTCCTTGAGGGATACTTAGTTGGGAGTGTATGTATGGGGAATTAGTATGTTCTTAATTTAATTTCCTTGATTGACCATATCATCTGTTTTCATTAAGTACTTTTCAGTGATGATTTTGTGTGTTGAACTGGTTTGGTTATGAAAAACTAAACTAGATGGGAGCTTGAGCCAGAAGTTTGAATACATATTGACCCCAAACACTACTACAAACCCAGGAAATAGTGAGAGGTCCAAGAATTGCGTAGAGATCTGGGTTGGAGAGTCATCTGGAATTACTAATATATTTTAGAAAAATAAATTTTTATTGATATCTTTTGTTTTTCCATCACTTGAATTTTCCCCTGTATCCCTACTCCCAGAGAGTCTTCTCATATAACAAATAGTTCATTTTAAAAAGGAAAAAGAGGATAAGAATGGATTGGCAAAACCACTTGATACTTAGAAAATAAATCTACCAACACATGTAGTGTTCTACACTGTAGACCTCTATAAAGGAGGGCTGTGGGATGTCTTCTCTCTATTTGTCTTTGGGGCCAAGGTTACTCTTTGTAATTTTGCAGCATTCACTTTTGATTATTTCATGAATTTTCTTTCTATTTACATTACTGTATTCATTATGTATATTTTTTCTTGGCTTTACTTACTTCACTTTGCATA
>NW_020955047.1:0-265 GCF_900497805.2 Vombatus ursinus | reverse complement strand
TCCTGGCAGTGGAGAACATTTCATGCAAAAATGGGCATGATAAAAGACAAAAATGGTAGGGCGTTAACAGAAGCAGAGGAGATTAAGAGGTGGCAAGAATACACAAAAGAAGTACACGAGAAAGATCTTACCATCACCGGTAACCGTGATGGTGTGGTTACTGATATCTTAGAGAATGAAGTCAACTGAGCCTTAGGAAACATAGCTAACAGTAAGACTAGTGAAGGTGATGGAATTCCAGCCGAGCTATTTGTAAAGCCTCATC
>NW_020955046.1:3775-3904 GCF_900497805.2 Vombatus ursinus | reverse complement strand
AGCCAATATTCACCCCACTTCTGGTCATTTTCCTCCTTGTTGCATATCTGCTTAATCTCCTTGCCACACTTGTCACCTCTAGGCTGAATGCCCTCCACTTGTAAATGACCACTCAAGCCTGCTATCACC
>NW_020955046.1:2958-3637 GCF_900497805.2 Vombatus ursinus | reverse complement strand
GGCCCAAAGACCCTATCTCTGGCAATAACTCAGGAGTGGAAGTAGTGAAGTAAACTATCTCACTATCTCTCCCCGTTACAAGAACCAGCTGACCTCGGTAGAATTGCCATTATATGAATGAGACATGTATGAATGAAACTACCATGTACTGATTCCCACAGTTATCATATATGATCCACAGGTCAAATTACAGACATCAACTTGTTGTAACAATATGTAACATATGTAACAATACGTTATGTAGAGACATAGCAGACCAAAGATATATCTGTACACCNCTGCATAATTCACTGCTTCTCTTATATCACTGCTTTAGCATCATTCCTGTTAGGTGTCAGATTTCATTAAGAAGCTCTGCCCATCCAATTAGCACTATATTGAACCTTTGCCAACTTGATTTAAAGCATGCTTGAGTCTGTGAATTCATTCCAGATGACTCTGTCCTGTACTTTGGTCCTTGAGTGGTCCCTGAACCTCTCACTTTACATCTATAGGGACTGAGCTTCTGGGAACCAAATGGTCTACAGCTAAGGCTTAAGAGGGCTAAAGGAAGGATTTTGGTCCAGGGGATACCTAGCTCTTCAGAGAATTTAGAAAGGGAGGTTTTCAATACCCCACTACCTCTTTCACCCATTCCTGCTGACTGGGAGTGACAGGCATGATGGAGGTGCTGAGTAGT
>NW_020955046.1:2320-2798 GCF_900497805.2 Vombatus ursinus | reverse complement strand
CCCACTGGGGAAAACATACAGACTGTAACCAAAGCATATTTCTATCCAAGGGCAGGTGACAGCTCAATAAAGTTGATCTGCCAGGTTTCAAAGGGTACATATGGGAGAGGAAACTGGCCATGAGCAGGCTTCAGAGGCTTGGATGCATTGTGCTTAGGGCAGGTAAGACACATCTCATAGCTGATGACAGTGGCTCTGTGGAACCTCCCAACCCATAGTCCCAGAGTCTTATCATGTTCACGTCTCTCCTGTCTTTTTTTATCCTGCTTTCTGCTAAACATTCTTTTCTGGNAGTGTTTGGTCTGAGGCTGGATTTGAACTGAGGTCCTCCTGACTTCAGGTCTGGTGCTCTATCCACTATACCACCTGGCTGCCCCTAGGTGAAAAGTCTCAGGGAGGCCTTTAGTGTAAGATACTAAGGCTATACTTCAGGAACAAAGCAGAGGTTCCTTAGGGACCTGTACTGTAAGAGCCATTT
>NW_020955046.1:2218-2297 GCF_900497805.2 Vombatus ursinus | reverse complement strand
GGAATTTTAATTACCATTGCAAGTTGGGGAAGCAGCAAACAATCTAATAGATGGGAAACCTATTTCTAACTTTTAATGA
>NW_020955046.1:1997-2150 GCF_900497805.2 Vombatus ursinus | reverse complement strand
GCTGTCTTAAGGAGATAAGGAAGTTCTGATATTTCCATAGCATCCCAATGTCATATGTCAAAGTCTCAACCTCACTTTCTGTTCTCTGGTAGATTCCAGATGACCCTCTCCTGTGGCAGGCTTGAATGTGCTGCCTACATGAACTACATTCCC
>NW_020955046.1:1843-1930 GCF_900497805.2 Vombatus ursinus | reverse complement strand
AAAGGACAAAAGCAAGTGGTCCCTCCTGGGTCAAAGGCAATAGTGACCTGTTCTAGCAAGTGGCTGGAACCTCAGGGATAAAAAGAA
>NW_020955046.1:1552-1830 GCF_900497805.2 Vombatus ursinus | reverse complement strand
AATCAGAAGTGTTGAAAACTGCTCCAAAAGGAGTCATGGGGATAACAGGCATCACCTGTACATCCTCCTCCTTTTGACAACCCCCCCAGCCCTCCCCAGCATCTAGCCATACTGAGTGATTGAGATTTCAGGGAGCTTCTCTCAATACCTTCTGGGGTGCTTCATGGCACCAAATCCTAATATTCCCTTTCCCAACTGGGACAACCACGAGTTGACAAAGACACAGATACTGGGTTTTGTATGAACACAGGGTGAGTCAGAACTTCTCTCTGACACCG
>NW_020955046.1:1061-1387 GCF_900497805.2 Vombatus ursinus | reverse complement strand
TTTCACTTGAGCCATGTTGTAAAGAATTAGAACCAATAGGAGAAACCACAAGAAGAAACAAAACAATAAAGAAGAGGGGAAAAAAGAGCAAATAGTATGCTTTAATCTGCAGTCAAATACCATCATTCTTTCTCTGTATGTGAAAAGCATTTTCCACCGTAAGACTTTTGGAGATGTAGTTCTTAGAAGAGGCAAGTTGTTCAACATTAGTCATTGTACAACATGGCTCTTAATGCGTACAATGTTCTCCTCGTTCTGATCACTTCACTTAGCATCAATCCATACAAGTCTTCAAAGGTTTTTCTGAAGTCTGCCTGCTCATTATT
>NW_020955046.1:904-991 GCF_900497805.2 Vombatus ursinus | reverse complement strand
CTAGAAGTGTTATTGCTGGGTCAAAAGGCATGCACATTTTTATAGCATAGTTTAGGCATAGTTCCAACTTTCTCTCCAAAACAGTTG
>NW_020955046.1:534-696 GCF_900497805.2 Vombatus ursinus | reverse complement strand
AACTTTTCAATTTAACATAATCAAAATTATCTATTTTGCATTTCATAATGTTTTTTTATCTATTTTATGGCCATAAATTCTCCTGTTGTCCATAAATATGGCAGGTAAACTATTCCTTGCTCTCTCAGTTTTCTTACAGTATCAGCCTTTGTATTTAAATCA
>NW_020955046.1:414-495 GCF_900497805.2 Vombatus ursinus | reverse complement strand
GTCTTTGGATGTATCAAATAATAGTTACTATAACCACTGACTACTGTATCTTGCAGACCTAACCTATTCCACTGATCCATC
>NW_020955046.1:0-389 GCF_900497805.2 Vombatus ursinus | reverse complement strand
GAACTTTTTTTCTTCCAAATGAATCTTACTTTTTTTTATAGCTGTATAAAATAATTTTTTGGTAGTTTGGTGGGTATGGGATAGAGTAAGTAAATTAATTTAGGCAGAATCATCATTTTTAATATATTAGCACAGCCCATCCATGAGCAACTGGAATTTTTCCAGTTATTTAGATCTGAATTTATTTGTGTGAACAGTGGCTTACACCTTGGAAGGGAACATAGAAACTGGGGAGCTGATGGAGTCTTTTGTTGAATGTGGATGTATTTTAGGTAACTGGGTAACTTTCCTTCTCTGCTGAGTAAAATTCATCATCCTCAAAGCTTGCATTTTTCAGGATTTTGGGTGAGTTGATCTTAGTTCCTGACCTCACAACTCATTCCACAAAG
>NW_020955045.1:3487-7622 GCF_900497805.2 Vombatus ursinus | reverse complement strand
TTTTACCCCCAGATAACTGACAAGGCCTCATATGCTTAAACTTTTAAATGAGTATTTTCTAGTTTTCTCCTAGATTGAACTTTTATTTCAAATTTGTGCTATAGACCAAGCCTAGTTTAAAAACTGACACTCATGTGGGTAAAACATTAACAAGTGCTAAGGCAAGGTTCCATTTTAATTTAGAGACTGGGAAGATTCAATTTAATTAATGTTTTTTGTATAAAAAAGAATATTCTTTATATGTCTCATTTCTTTACCTTCTTAAAACTATTTGCCATTGGATGGGCAAGGGGCCTAATGTAAACATGCTTGGCAAAAATCAAAACCATTGCTCATATCTGCTTATGGCCATATACAACAGTTCTATGGATTTATGCTCTCAACAATGGCACTTTTGTCCTCTTTATAGGACATAACAAATGTGGTGATTTTCTGTGCTTAACATTCCACAGGTAATAGTGCAACACTCCAGCTATATGTTATCTTTCAAATACATAATAAGTCTACCTCCTTTAACCCTCAATAACACTATTTATGTCACTTCAGTGCCGTTAACATACCACAGCCTCCTTATACCCACCATCTTTCTCTCCCTTTCCCACTATGATTCAGTTACATATACAATACTGTTTCATTCAATCCAAACATTTAGTAAGGTATTACAATGTGCGAGGCATTGGGGATACAAAAATAAAGTAACACAGTGCCTGTGTTTCAAATCTTACTTTCCACATTGAGGAAGAGCAAAGGAGAATATGATATACACAGATAAGCATATATTACAAGTGAGGTAAATAATACAAGGGCAATCTGATGAGGGTAAAGGAGAGATCTGAATTGTTCTAGAAATAAATGAGGTGGAAGAAAACAACCCCTTTCAGCCAGTGGGAGGTAAAGAGAGAAGGGGAATCAGAGATTTCACTGAGGAGGGCCGCACCTAAGAATCTTCTTCCTTAATGGCTCATTTAAAGACAGACTTAGAGGAAGACATGACAAGTATAGGGGACAGCCTGTGTGAATGTTTGGAAGCAGAAGGATATGTCCATTTGGAGAATAAGCTAGTAGTTTAATATGGCTGAAATATGGTGTTTGAAAGAGAAAAATATTAAATAAAACTACAGAGGTAAGCTAGGACTAGATTGTGAAAGGACTTAATAAAATGACAAATTTGTTTTTTTAGTCTGTAGACATTAGGGAATCTTAGAAGGAATAATCTGAATGTGAAAGATAGTTTGGAAACTAGAAGGCTCGTGTCAGGGAGGTAAGAAGCTGTTACAGTTGCGCAGTAAAGACATGATAAGGGTCTGTACTTCATCTTTGGAGGCAAATTAAGTCTCTGAACTGAGATTAAACTCCTCTAACTGAAAAAGCACTGTTTTCACTGAATAAAGCCAATTTTTCGAATCCAAGTTAGGTCATCCCTAGCTCTTTCTTTGTATTCCTTATGAATATACAGATCATTTACCTCTCTGTTCATGAGCAAAGACAAAATTCCTTATATGTCTGCTATGATATGGCTCTGTATAGGAAACTCCCAATGATGTAACGCATTCTACCAAAGCAGACTAACAACTCTTCTACAATTCAGAGAGTATCCTGGGAGCAGAGAGAGGTTTAAATGACTTGCCATGTCCAAGCAGTGCCTAACATTTTATTCTCCAGCTTCTCTTCCCCCAAACAAAACAAATCCTATGCATCTGCCTGACTAAACTTTTTCTATGAGCAGTAGTTCTTTCACCCAGTTTCCCAAGTTCAAAAATTCTTAGACTCTGTTTTCTCCCCTACCTTATAGCTAAGCTATCAACAGTTTCTTTTTTTATCTCATCTCCTATAAGTAGCTAAATTGTACAAAACCTTTGTATATTGGCCCTCTTTTACCAACCATCTGTAACAGTATACCTCTTAATGAGTTTTCTCACCTCTACTTTCTCCCTTTACCACCAATCCATCCTTAATAATGCTGCCACACCAAGCTTCCTTTCTTTGTGCATAAACTTGCTATTAACACACTGCTCAAAAATCTTCATTGTCACATCTATAATGCCCAGGCACTTCTAGTCGGCACAATAATTTTCTCAAGACTTTGGGGAAATAAAGTTGACTCCTGAGGCAGTGTAGTGTAATACAATTTGACTTAGAGGTATAAGCTATATGCAAGGAGCTCAGGATTTCGGAGTAATTGGAATAGGTCTGAAGGAAATGACATGGACAAGGAGAGATCACTGAGAAACCCACATCAAAGGTTCAGAAGAAAATACTAACAAGAGGTTACTTTATAAATAATAAAATTCATCTGGAATAACAAAAGGTCAAGTACACCAAGGAAAATAATGGGGGGAGAAGTCGAAGGAAATAAATGAACCTAGAAAACTATTTCTTACTACATATAATGACACACACAACGTACACTATGAAGCAGTAATTTAAATCATTTGGTATTGTTAAGAATAGAAAAGTTCATCAGTTGAAAACATTAGGTAAACATGATCCAGTGTTCAATAAACCCAAGGAAATCAACTTTTAGGGTTAAAAACTCCCAAATTTGACAAAAACTGCTAGGAACAATGCAAAGTGATCTGGCAGAAATTAGATTTCAGTCAACATTTTATATTATAATAAATTCTAAATGAAAGGAGATACCTTTGTGACTATGTCTTGGGGGGGGGTAAATTCTTAACTAAAAAGTGATAAAGGTGATCACAGAAGATAAAATAGGCAATTATTACATAAAATGTTAAAACTTTTGTATACGCAAAAAAATTAGAAGGGAAAATCTTCAGAGAAAATTTCTCATATACATCTGGATGTCCAACAAATATAAGGGATATATTTACATATAAGTGTATAATTATATATTATAGTATTATGTATTATATATATCTAAAATATATAAGGAATATATTACAAATATATTTAAAAATAAGCCCCATTCTTCAATAGGTTAGGTGGTTTAGAACAGCCACTTTCTAATTTATTTTAAAAGCAAGCTATCAACTAACTTATGAAAAAGTACTCCAAATCAACAATAATAGAAGTATACATTATAATAATTCTGTGGTTCCACACTTCACACCCATCAGATTTACAGAGATCACAAAAAGAGGAAAATGGCTACTGTTAGGGCAGGCTAGGAAGGAAATCCACATCAATCCACAGTTGATACCACTCTGAATTGGTCCAATCACACTGAATGAAAAACAAATTTAAAACTACACCCAAAGTCACTAAAATAAACAAAATATCACTACTATGCATATACCTCTAAAGAAGACAAAGAGAGGGAAAGTATACATCTGTACAAAAATACTTACTGAACACCTATTGTTGTAATAAATAATTTTTAAAATGTCAGGTTGGGAAATGGCTGAACGGTGTAAAAATAGTACTATACTCTTAAAAATTATGATTATAAAGCATTCAAAGCAATTTGAAGATCTGCACAAACTGATACTAAGGTGAGCAAAACCAGAAGAATGATTTGCACAATAATCACAATCAAGTAAAGGAAAACTGTGAAAGACTTCAGAGATCTAATGAACACAATGACCAATCATGACTTTAAAAAATTGATGAAGGGACAGCTAGGTGGCACAGTGGATAGAGCACCAGCCCTGGTTTCAGGAGGACCCGAGTTCAAATCCAGCCTCAGACATATAACACTTACTAGCTGTGTGACCTTGGGCAAGTCACTTAACCCCATTGCCTAGGCCCCCCCCCAAAAAACTGATGTAGTATAACTTCCATCTCTTGGCAGAGAGGCATTATACTAAAAGGGTCAGACTAAGACAGATTTTCAGACATGGCTCATGTGTTGATTTGTTTTGCTTAACTATCCTTATATATGTATGATGAAGGAAGGCATGAGTTAGTGAATGGATACTGTTAGAGATGCAAAAAAATGGAAAAGAACATCAATAAAACATTTTAAAATGTAGGAAAAAATTAAAAATCAGAAAGGGACACAATAGGTGCTAATAACATGATAAATTATATATACATATGTGTATGCATATATATACACGCACAAAAATACATACATATATAAATACAAACACATGTGTATGTGCATATGTATATATGTGTGGATATAGATATGAATGAGAAAGAGAAAGAAAGGAATAGGCATTTATTAAGC
>NW_020955045.1:2035-3449 GCF_900497805.2 Vombatus ursinus | reverse complement strand
ACTGTTTCCCAGGCACTGTGCCAAGCACTTTACAAGTATTATTTCATTTGATCTTTACAATAAGATCAAATACAGTAAGATTTACAATAATACCTGTGACGTAGGTGCTCTTATTATCTCCATTTATAGGTGAGGAAACTGAGGAAGACTTAAGTGACTTGCCCATGATCACACAGCTAGTAAGTCTCTGAGGCTAGATATGAACTCAGGTCTTCTGGACTCCAGGCCCAGGGTTCTTTCTACTGCACCACCAGGCTCAATATAATGTAAACTTAATGTAAGTTAAGAGTTTCCTATACAATTCTCATTTTTCTTTATTGTAATACTGCAATATTTGAGTTAAGTTCATAATTTGTAGTGAAATAGTGAAAAAAATGGTTAGAAAGGACAAAAATAGTTAACTGCATGAAATTGGAAGGCTCTTGTACAATCAAGCACTAAGAAAATGAAGACCACTTGAAGGGGTTAACTGAGAAAAAAAAATCTTTGTATCATTATCTTTGGCATTAGTTTGAACCCTAAGATACTTAAGCAACTCTTTTAAACACCCTAACCTTCAGTTCCTCAACTTAGTCATTTCCCAAGACCTGCTTCTCCAATAAAAAACAAGGTCTCCTTCAACCTCAAAAAACTCTCACTTGATCCATCCATTCCTCCAAGCAACTGTCCCATCTCTCTCCTGACTTTTGTGGCTAAATTCCTTGAGGAAGCCATCCGAAATCAGTGCCTTCACTTCCCATCTTCTCACTCTCTTCTTAACACACTACATTCTGGATTCTGACCTCATCGTTCAACTGAAACTACTCTCTTCAGAAATTATTCTTAACTGTTAAATCTAATGACCTTTTCTCAATCACCATCTTTGTTGACTTCTCTGCAGCCTTTGACACTGTCAATCAGTCCCTCTCTTCTCCAAATTTTCCTGATCCTGGTTCTCCTAACTCAGTCTCCTTTGATGAATTTTCAAGGTGTCCCACGAGATTCTATCTGGGAGTCCTCTTTTCTCCCTCCAAACCAGGGCTTTTTAAACTTTTTCCACTTGCCACCCCTTTTCATCCAAGAAATTTTTACACAATCCTAGGTTATAGTTATATAAAATAGGTATATAAATCAAACATTTACTGACACTAAATCATAAAAAAATTTATTTTAAAACTATTCTTTGGTATACATGTAATTTTACCATTTATTAAAGACAAAAGCAAATTTGCACACTAATGAGATGGATGTACTTATTTTTACATAAAGAATTAAATCTTGACAGAATATTTGATACTGTAAGATGCAGAGCCTGTTCAATGTTTTCCAGAGTTGACCGATAATTTGATTTTATAATCGTCAATGCTGAGAACACCGTTTTGCATATATACGTAGTACAAAATAGAAGTGTGTTTGGGGCCATTTCAAAAATTGT
>NW_020955045.1:1873-1999 GCF_900497805.2 Vombatus ursinus | reverse complement strand
TAGAGCCTGTTCAATGTTTTTCAGAGTTGACCGATAATTTGATTTTATAATCATCAATGCTGAGGACGCCGTTTTGCATATATACGTAGTACAAAATAGAAGTGTGTTTGGGGCCATTTCAAAAAT
>NW_020955045.1:1736-1821 GCF_900497805.2 Vombatus ursinus | reverse complement strand
TGGAAATTCTGTCCTAATCCCAAGCCAAAATTCATTTAATGATTTTTATATGTACAGTAAAAACACTGCAATTCATAACATACAA
>NW_020955045.1:1437-1717 GCF_900497805.2 Vombatus ursinus | reverse complement strand
CGTTGGAAATTCTGTCCTAATCCCAAGCCAAAATTCGTTTAATGATTTTTATATGTACAGTAAAAACACTGCAATTCATAACATACAATAGTTTCGAATCTGAGTCCAGGGATTTCTGGCAGCATTCGTTGGCAATGCATGGTGTGAAGGNTAGTTTTGAATCTGAGTCGAGGGATTTCTGGCAGCATTCGTTGGCACTGCATGGTGTGAAGGCATGTTCAATGCAAAGTGCACATGTTGTATGTTCAGAACCAAGGCTACAGTGGAGTCACACAATGCA
>NW_020955045.1:0-1401 GCF_900497805.2 Vombatus ursinus | reverse complement strand
TGATGGCAAGCACTGCCAGAAACACCTCAGCTTCATCACTTTTAATTTTGAATTTTTGGTCATTGTGCATTCAAAAACTTTTTACAGTTGCCAAATTTTTCACAACCCCCACCTTCAATTATGCAACCCCATATAGGGTCGAAACTCACAGTTTAAGAAGGGCTGCTCTATACTATTTGATTTGATGATCTTATCTCCCGTTAATTGAATTATCATTTTTATGCTGATGAGTATCAAATTTGCTTATCCAGCCCACATTTCTGTGCTGACTTTCAGAATTGCAGCTCCAACTGCCTATTGTATATCTCAAACTAGATGTCTTGTAGACATCTGAAACTCAGCATGTTCAAAACTGAATTATCTTTTTCCCCAAACCTTCTCCTCTACCTAACTTCACTATTTACAGTATTACCATTCTCCCACTCGCCCAGACTTCCAACCTCTCTCTTATCCCACTTATGTCCAGTCTGTTAGCAAGGCCTGACAATTTTGTCTTTGTAGCGTTTTTCGCATGTGCCCCTTTCTCTCCTCTGATATTGTCACCACGCTAGTGCAGATCCTCATCACCTCACACCTGGACTATTACAAATAGTTTACAGGTTGTTTTCCCTGCTACAAGTCTCTTTCCACTCCAGTCCATCTTCCACCAGGCTGTCAAAGCTATCTTTCTAATAATATGCAAATCTGACCATGTCATTCCTCTACTCAAACTTCAGTGGCTCTCTATTGCTTCCATGATCAAATATGAAATCCTCTTTTTGGCCTTAATTTTTCCCCTATCCCCAACTTTCCAGTCTTCTTACATCTTCCACACTATATCCCTCCCCCTGCATACTCTGCAAGCCAGTGACACTAACCTTCTTCATGTTCCTTATACAACCTACTCCATCTCCCTAATCTAGGCATTTTCACTGGTTGTCCTCCATTCCTAAAATGCCCTCCCTTCTCATCTCTGCCTTCTGGCTTCCTTCAAGTCCTAGCTAAAAATCCTACCTAACAGGAAGCCTTTACCAATGCCCTTTCATTCTAATGTCTCCTCTGGAGATTATTTCCAATTTATCCTATTTATAGTTTGTTTGAATAGTTATTTGCATGTTGTCTCTAATTAGACGCTCCTTGAAAGCAGAAACTTCCTTTTACCTCTCTTTGTATCTCCAATACTTGGTATGATTCTTGGTATGTAGTAGTTGCCTAATACATATTTATTGACTGACTGGCAACTAACATATATTCTCTAATTCCCTCCAAAAACTTCTCCAGTAGATAAGGAGTCAGAGAATCTGAACATTCAGTCCTCAAAAGAACTGCAAACTACTAACCACCAAATGAAAGAATGCTACAAATCACTGATAAGAGAAACGCCAACCAAAATATCCCTTAGGTTCTGCCTCACACATAGCA
>NW_020955044.1:2616-5111 GCF_900497805.2 Vombatus ursinus | reverse complement strand
AGTAGTGAATTTCAAAACCATAATAACACTCCTTGGGTATATAAAAGTCCCACTTCTTTTGGCTGGGGCCTTTATACCATCACCAGAGGCAGGCATGCTCATCGTTGGCAAGTTAGCTGCCTGCTGTGTTATATTGCTTGGACTAGTTCTATGCTCCTAAACAAGGTTAAAATGTATATTAAGACATGAACAGTAGTGCATGGATACATATACCGCAGCTGTAATAATTATACCAAACACCCTTCCTGGAGATCCATCATTGATTACAGGGAGAACCCTGTCAGCCTTTGTGGGAAAGAAACATTTCCAGTCTCTGAAACATAATTTCCACAGGAATTATTTGAGATTTGTGTTAGCTAGTGTCCCCAGCCTTTCACCCCTCTCTGCAAAGAAAAGCAAAGTTATTATATTAAAACCCTTGGAGTTGCTCAAAACTACAGGGAAGGTTAAGTTGATTCTGCCTCTTTTCATAATAACACCTGACATTGGTTTAACCCAGTTTTCAAAGTGTTTCACATTCTATGTCTGATCCAGGCCTCACAGAAGCCCTCTCCATATAAGCTGGTCAATTGTTATTATTCCCATTTTAAAGAAAAAAAAAACTAAGGTCCAGAGAGGTAATGGAAATTGTCTAAGGGATACAGATAGTAAATGACAGACTTAAACCTTCTAAGAATTTATGTTAGTATTTGGTCTTATTTTTGGCCTAGGGGCTTACTTTGTAAACTACTTCATAATACTTACAGTTTTTCAAGAAGATCTGAGCTCAAATCCAGCTTCAGACACTTACTAGCTATGTGACCCTGGGTAAGTCATTTAACCTCTCTGTGCCTCAGTTTCCTGATTTATAAAATAGGTAATAACCCCTACCTTGAATATGTCCCCTTTTCTCCACTCTAGTGCAGGCCCTCATCACTTCATGCCTGGATTACTGTAATAGCCTGCTGGTGAGTCTGCCTGCCTCAAGTCTCTCCCCACTCAAACTCATTTACCATCTAATCATTAAAGTGATTTTCCTAAAATACAGTTCTGAGCATGTCACATGCACACCTTCCCACCTCCCCAACTCAGTGAACTACAGTGGCTTCCTGTTCTTCCTATTATCCCAGACTCAAATACAAAATGTTCTATTTGTCATTCAAAGCCGTTCATAACCTAGCCCCCTCTACCTTTCCAGTCCTCTTACACCTTACTCCCTTCAGGTACCCTTCAATGCATTAACATTGGACTCCTGGCTGTTTCATGAACAAGGTACTCCATGTCTTGGCTCCAGGCATTTTCCCAGGCTATTCCCCATGCCTGAAATATTCTCCCTCCTAACCCAACTACTGATCTCCTTGCTTCCTTTAAATCCCAACTACAAATCCCACCTTCTATAGGAAGCCTTTCCCTCTCTTAATTATTTCCTATTTATCCTATACATAGCTTGCTTTATATATTTGTGTGCATGTTATCTCATCCATTAGATTGTAAGCTTTTTGAGGGCAGGGACTGTCTTTTGCTTCTTTTTGTATCTCCAGCATGTTAGCACAGGGCCTGGCACATAGTAGTTGCTTAATAAATATTTATTGAATGAATGAATTGAAAGGAGACCCTTGAGGAGTCAAGACCAAGTAGAAATCTGTTGCAGTCATCCAGGCATGAGGTGATAAGAGCCTGCACCAGGGTCCTAGCAGTGTCAGAGGAAAGAAGGGGATGAATAGGAGAAATGTTATGAAGGCACAAGACAAGAAATGGGAAAATAGTGACAGATTGGACATATAAGGTGAGTGCAAGTGAGGAACTGGGGATGCCACTAGGGGTGTGAGCCTGGGTGACTGGGAAGATGACATGTTGTAGTGAACTTAGATAATGATGAACTGGCAATTTCCAAATGCCTAAATGTGCTTAGGATCATAGAATGATATTTTATGATTTTAAGAGAATAGGTTTCAGTGTACATCCAAAGTCCACAAGAAACATTGTATTTCACTTTGAAGTTAAGATAAGCATATTCCAACACACCACCATGAAGATAAATGCAGCTAAGACATGTTGCTAAATTGTTCATACTCTTTCACCAGCAATTCCTCTATGGGACATATATCCCAAAGATGTTAAAGATGGAATGGAAAATACCATATGCACAAAAATATTCAAAGCAGTACTAAAAAAAAAAAAAGACATTGTGTTCAGTCATGTTCAACTCTTCATTGACTCCATTTAGGGTTTTCTTGGCAAAGATACTAGAGTGGTTTGCCATTTCCTTCTCCAGCTCATTTTATAGAGGAGGAAAATTGGGCAAAAAGGTTTAAGTGACTTGCTCAGGGTCACACAGTGTCTGAGACTAGATTTGAACTCAGGTCTTCCTGACTCCAAGTCCAGTGCTCTATCAACTACACCACTTTGCTGCCCCCTCACAATGCTTCACTAATTTGTATGTTATCGGTACACAGGGACCACGATAATTTTCTCCAAATCAGTTCAATTTTAGTTTGTGTGCTACTGAAGTGAGT
>NW_020955044.1:563-2525 GCF_900497805.2 Vombatus ursinus | reverse complement strand
TATGGGAATGGGTGGGTAAAGTGGAAAATATCAGTAGTATAAAAATCCAAAGACATCAATAATTTTTAAAAATAAATGCGGTTTGTGTACGTAGATATGTTACAGAGGACACAGACGGGGCTTTAAAAGCTGTCCTTAAAAAGTTGTCTTCTCATTATATACAGCAGCAGCAGCAGTAGGAGCAAGCGAGCGAGCTGCAGGGCCAAGATATGTGACTTCATGGAGGATCAAACAGCAGAGTTTAAGGAGGACTTCCAGCTGTTTGACTGAACAGGGGATGGAAAGATCTTATACAGCAGGTGTGGGGACGTGATGGAAACCCTGGGCCAGAACCCTAGCAATGCTGAGGTGCTCAAGATCTTAGGGAATCCCAAGAGTGATGAGATGAACGTGAAGGTGCTGGATTTGAATACTTTCTGCCAATGCTGCAGAGCATAGCAAAGAAAAAGAACCAGGGCACATTTGAAGACTATGTAGAAGGGCCTCGGGGATTTGATAAAGAAGGGAACAGCACAGTCATGGGGGCTGAAATATGACACGTCCTCATCACCCGGGGGGGGGGGGAGAAAATGACAGACGAAGGAGTGGAAGTGTTGGCCGCAGGGCATGAAGACAGCAACGGTTCTATCAAATATGAAGAGCTAGTCCAGATGGTGCTGAATGGCTGAGAACAACTCACCTTTCCACAAAGAACCCCCTAACTTTCTCAGTGAAAATCATCCTCTTGCCCCTGAAGCAACTAACTACATTTTCAGGGTTACCAACATCCTTACTTCCAACCCCCACCATATGTCCTCTTTGGCCCATTTGCTTTCTGTTTCACCAAATAAACTTGCTATCTGCTCCTGAAAAAAAAAATTGTCTTCTCACGTCTACGTTATGATCACCCAAGATTCCAGGGAACATACAAGCAAAGAGACCTTTCCCCTCTCCAACAATCTATGTATACCAGCTTAAGTTAAGGCACTAAACAGGGATATACATATTCACCAAAGCTATTTCCTGGTGTCATAGAAATGTCTGGACAAAGTACAAATAGATGAAGAATTTCCTATCAGCAGAGAGGCCCTCTAAATGCTTGTATTTTTGTGATTACATTGTGTTGATTGCACCAAGCCCTAGAATCTTATGGGTCCTGCTTAATGAGATCTATGTCACTTAAATTAATTCAACCTAGCTATCCTCAAAGGAAAAATAAAGTCAATGAAAAATACCATTTTTCAGATAATGAAAGCCAGTTGGACAGACCATCTACTGAGATAGTCCATTGGTACATACATTTTGGACAGGTTTTACAGATGGAGGATTAACTGGGCCCATAAATGGAAGAAATTGGGCTTGATCACATCTGGAGAATTATAGAGTGAAGTCAATTATTCCTAGCGGCTTACTGCTGCAGAAGCCCATGTTTCTAATGTCAGTATTTTTCTCAAGGATACTATGTAGCTATAAATTATGGTACACCACAACTCAGAAAAGTCACAATTGTAGGTTACCCTAGGGCCAGAGGAATGATGCATGGTGACTGTGAGCAGGCTATAGCATATTGCCAATAGCAACTAGAGCATGAAAAATGGCAGAAAGGGAGTTATTATGTGATTGCATGTAAGATTGGAAAATATATAGTATATATTTGTATATGTATACATACACTTATGTACACAAATATATACTATATATTTATATACACATAACTATATACAGAATAAACAAGCATATGTACAGAGACTACAGAAAGGATATTTGATTTAATTGGTATAGGGAATTCCCTGGCAAGAAAACTCCCTTTATCAATGCACACTAGCCATCTTCTTTGCAAGTTATAGCTTTGTAGGATTGCCTAGAGCATTGAGAGGTTAAATGATTTGCTTGGGTTCCCACAGCCACTATGCATCTGGGGTGAGACTTGAACCCTGGTCTTTTTTGAGGCCAACTCTCTATCTGTCATGCCATGGGGGAAGA
>NW_020955044.1:0-443 GCF_900497805.2 Vombatus ursinus | reverse complement strand
GTGGCAGAACTAGGTACAATACAGGGAAGTTACAAAGAGGCAAATTTGGACTTGATATAAGGGAAAATAACAAACAAACAAACAAAAACTCCTAACAGCTCAAGCTCTCCTAAAGCAGAAGGAACTGCTTCAGGAGGTAGTAGGTTCTTCCTCACTGGAGATCCTCAGCACGCATGAATTACTCACCAGGAATGTTGTCAAGGGGACTTCTGTTTAGTCACGGTTGAACTAGATGACTTCTGGTGTTCTCTCCAACTTGGAGATTCTGTGATTTTGTTCTGGCCACACCAATGACCTCAAAGATGTGTCTGAGTGAATTCATGTTGTGCTGTACTAGGCTGGAGATATGATCTGCTGGAGGGCCAAAGTGATCCAAGATTTTCCCTCTAAAAGATTTCAGCTGAGACAGGCTAACTTACATAACAGATGCCAAAACCTAGGTT
>NW_020955043.1:9946-10261 GCF_900497805.2 Vombatus ursinus | reverse complement strand
ATTATTTTCTAACATGTATATAATTCTTATTGGGGAGAGGGCCAATGTATGTTACAAAAAACCCTGATATCTATGTGGAAGAAAAATTGGGAAGATAGTTTGTTAATACTTCAAATATAGAGGCAAATCATTAATTAAAAGCTCATAACTGTGGGCAGCTAGTTGGCACAGTGGATAGAAACATTGGCCCTGCAGTCAGGAAGACCTGAGTTCAAATCCCATCTTGGACACATGATACTTACTAGTTGTGTGACCCTAGGCATGTCAATTAACCCTGAATGCATCACCTCACCCTCCCAAAAAAAAGCTCATGAG
>NW_020955043.1:8651-9861 GCF_900497805.2 Vombatus ursinus | reverse complement strand
CCTGTACTTACTATCTTGTGGTTTATCCAACACTTTACATATTTTATCTCCATTTTTGCAACAATCCTGTGAAATAGGCAGTTTATTTATGATTATCTCCATTTCATGGCTTGGGACACAGCTAATAAATGGCAGGGGACAGATTTGAACCCAGTTCTTTGGATGCCAAATCTAATAAAGCTATCTGTTTTGAAATTTCTCATTGGTTTTCCTTTTTTATATGGCACATGTGTGTGATGTGTGCTCTTTACCCTCTTTACCCTCTTTACCCCTTCTCTTTTTGAGACTATATAGATTCTGTCTATATAGGATTTAGTCTATATATGTGAAGTCTTCCCATTGATTCTCAAGCCAGAACTTAGCTAGGTTCCAATTAATGCAAATAATGAATCTTATTAATTAGTCACATTATCTGGATTGCACTACATGTTTGAAGTGGACTGGAATAAATTGCCATATTTTACATAATTATAACTTCAAACAGTGGTAATACATGGGACAACTTCAGGGGATTCATTATTTATACTAATCTAGACTTTTCTGTATATCCACAGTTCTGGCTTAAGAACTAATGGGGAGGCTCAAATCCCTGCCCTTCCCCCATCTCCAAAAATGTTCCTTTTCCTTTATGGTTTGCAATCATAAGGACTCTTCAGAGCTTCATGGGAGAGTAGAGTGAGGGAATGGTGGGTATCTTCCGGAGTCACTAGGTGACTGAATAGCAATCTTAAAATGGATGAGCCCAGGTGACCTTGTAAGTTCCAAAAGGTCATGAGGTCTTGGGAGACCATTAAAGCTGTGGTTGTAGTGTCTACAAAAGTGGTCAGTTATGGTGGCAGCAGCAGCAGCAAGAGTGGGCTGGAACAAAAGGAAAAGCTGGCCTTTGAGAAAGAGGAGCCATTGGAAAAGATCTTCCTTGAAGATCTGTGTGTGTATGTGTGTATGTGTGTNAAAAGATCTTCTTTGAAGATTTGTGTGTGTATGTTTGTATGTGTGTTTTGTGTATGTGTACAAATATATGTGTATACCTCAGTGTGTCTGTATCAATATGCGTGTATATATGTGTGTGTGTGTGTGTGTATGTGTACAAATATATGTGTATACATGAGTGTGTGTGTATAAATATGCGTGTATATATATGTGNTGTGTATGTGTACAAATATATGTGTATACATGAGTGTGTGTGTATAAATATGCGTGTATATGTGTG
>NW_020955043.1:6850-8572 GCF_900497805.2 Vombatus ursinus | reverse complement strand
ATATATATATATATATAGGAGTCAGGAAGACCTTAGTTCAAGTCCAGCCTCAGATACTTACTAGCTGTGTGATCCTGGACAAGTCACTTAACTTCTGTTTGCCTCAATTTCCTCATTTGTAAAATGGGGATAATAATAGCACCCACCTCCCAGGGTTGTTGTGAGGATCGAAGGAGATAATATTTGTAAATTTATTATTCTCATTCTTATCGTTATAATTATTGGAGGGATGCTCCACAGAGGACCCTTGAAAGTTGGTGGGGTCTTCCCATATGAAGAGTCTAGCATGGACTCAACTAGCTAGATTTCTGCTAGGGCTTCTAGATTTCCTTTGACTCTTTTGTGTATTTCTTTCTGACCACTGACCTTTAGAATATTTAGAATATCCTAGAGGTAATAGAAGCAAGAGCTTATGCCAGGGTGATTATAATTACAGCAGAAGAAGTGAGCTGGTGGCAAGGGAATCATTTTAATAGGGAAGGGAAGAAAGACAGAAAGACAGAGAGAGAGAGAGAGAGAGAGAGAGAGACTGAAAATCAGAAATTTCACTTAGTATTAAACTACCTAGTGTCTTGTGAAGCTGAAATGTACTGGACTAATTACCAGCACTGCAAAAACTTAATATTAGCTTACTATAATATCTGATAGTGATAAATTACTGGATTCTAGTCGAAACATTCTATAATTCTTTATTACTTAGCATTTTGTTTTCTATCTGAGAATAAAGCTACCTGTTTCATATCTGATTCTTTTTTTAAAAAATTCTAGTTCTTTACTTTTGCCTCCCCACTCCCCAAAAAATGTTTTCCCCAATCCAACGGCCATCCCTTTCCTCATGCTGGCCTCTCACTATGGCATCTACAGCAGCGAGCTGTCTTGTCCTCTCCTGAAGAGCTAGAAAAGAGTTCAAATGCATGACAAATAACGGACTGGTTGAGTGGGTTACTCTTGCAGAAATGGGAAGGATCATGTGTAAACTAAAAACAAGAAAAGGCCTCCAAAATACCCTTAATTTTAGGGCCCTGGAAAGAAATCATTCAAGGTTTCAATCATTCATTCTTGTTGACTTAGGGATGTGGGGTAGAGAAAAGCAAATTATAATCGTATTTGGGGGTCCCCATTTACTGGAACTTCTTTGAGTTTTAATTGGACCTCTTAGGGGAAGTTAGATGAGGAAAATTCTTTTAAGGTTGCACAGTGCCAAAAGTTTCAAAAAGAAGTAAAACTTTATAGCTGTTTTGGGACAGAAGAGTCAAATCACATAGCTAAAAGAGTGATTTTTTTTAAAAGAAAAGTCAAAAATATGATTGGAATTATTATAAGCACTGTTTTTTTTGTAACAGGCTATCTTTTATAGTTTTCAGACTTTCATAACTCACTTTTTATATTGGGAATTTGGAATATCTGTGTTCATGAGCTGTGACAGTAATATTTCAGATTTTCTAACAAACTTTATCAGGGCTTACGCAACTGAAACGACTAAACAAAAACTCATGTAGTAGAAGAGAAGACAGTAGGTTGGAATCATGAAAAACTGTCTTTTATTAGCAAAATAGGATAGCTGCTGACCAGGAGTACATAATGTTGCTTTAGCTGGTATTATTGTTTTGAAAATATGTACAGAAAGCATACTGGGAATCAGGTCCAGGTTATGGTCTCAGCTCTCCCACTTATGAGGTACGTGACCTTGGGTAAGTTGGTTAATATCTGTATAAGCCTCAG
>NW_020955043.1:0-6795 GCF_900497805.2 Vombatus ursinus | reverse complement strand
CTATAATTCAAGTATGTGATATTTCTGTAGATTTTCTTTCTGCACTAGTGATCTTATCAGTACGAGGGACAAATCCTTTCCCTAAATTATTTCATAATTGGCTCCCAGTACGCATTAGAATGTGAAACATTTTATTAAGTAATTTGTTAACTTAGGCTCCATAAAAAATTATTCAGAGAAGCTCAAAGTTTATTTATTTATTTATTTGTTTATTAAGAATTATGGTTTTGGGGCAACTAGGTGATGCAGTGGGTAGAGCACTGGCCTTGGAGTCAGGAGGACCTGAGTTCAAATATGCCCTCAGACCCATAATACTCACTAGCTGTGTGACTCTGGGTAAGTCACTTAACCCCAATTGCCCGACAAAAAAAAAAAGAAAAGAAAAAAGAATTATGGTCTTTCTTGACAAACTTCAGTAGCAGGCTTCCATTATGAAAGTTTGTTTTCTTTTCTGTTTTGTATTGTTTTGTTTTGGTTTGCTTACTGGCTTCATTAATTTTTTTTTCTATAGTACTATGTAGATGAAGTAATGTGAAGGTTTTTTTTATTTTATGAAATCTCAAGACAAAATTATTTCTTTTTTAATACTAGCAAAATTAAAGGGAAAATATTTTTTTCTGGAAAACTTTACACACAAGGAACAAATAAAACAGCTTAAACCTGTCTTTGGAAATATAGCTCATGTTCTGTGATACAGCCAAAACTTGCCAAAATGCTATTTTTAAAAAAGTTATACATGTCTCAATAGGCTCTTTTTGTTTCTGATAAGCCAGTGGATGTGAGAGATGGTTGCTAATTAGTTTTTTTTTTTAAAGCATGATTTCTCCAAACCCTAGATTTCATTTTCTTCTTTTAGCATTGCTTTCTGGGTTATGCTAATCAGATGAGGAAAACTGAATATACAGAAAATTAATAAAAAATGAAACATTTAACAAGGACTACAAAAATATAAAATTCCTCAGAAATTCTGCCAACTCTTTTCTGTTCTCACTTAAAGTTTAGTTTATTCTGTGAAACCTTCCACGTGTTATAACAAAATCCTCCCTAGGCCTTCCTCCAGTCACCCCAACTTACTATCCCCTCCCATCAAGATACCCTTTCTCCCATACCCCTCCTCCAGTCTCTCCAAACTACTTGGCCTCTCCTAGATCCCTCCTACAGTCTTTCTGTATATAAGGCCCATCTTGTCTCCATTAATATGCTCAGATTCTTATAATCTAGCCAATAACTCACACATGTTCAGATTTCTTAAGAGTCTGGCCAATATGGCGGATCTTCAATGAAACTTGTCTTTGATTGAAAGAAGGCATGGATTGAATTCATTTGGGCAGGACATGTATGTCAAGATTTTGGGGTCCCAGTAGCCCTAAACCTCTAAAGCTCAACATATGGTTCCCTGACCAGGAACCTAACCTGTGCCACCGCAGTGAAACCTCAACAGCTCCATGTATAGATGGTGTGGTGGTGACTGACGGAGCACCTGGGTTTTCTTGTTGTTAATTGTTAGGCCAAAATTAGCATAAGCAGCAGTGGATCAATCCATGCTTTGTTGCATCTCAACTTCAGAGGCTGCATTCAGTGCACAATCATCTGCAAACAGAAAATCATGCACCAACACTCCCTCCGCTTTGGTCTTGGCTCATAGCCTTTTCAAGTTGAAGAATTTTCCATCAGTGCAAACTAAAAGAGAACCAAGCAACAAAGAAATAAAGAGAATTTTGGCTTTAATAAATTGCATGATGTTGGCTGAATGTTATGTGTTAATTAGGTGGGGTGGGATATGAAAAGTTACCAAAGAATTACAAAAGTGTTACCATTCAAAGTTGTTAACACCTAACCAACAATAAATATAGGTAAATACCTATCATTGATAGGAGCAGGGAACCTGCTCAAGGTAAAATTGGAGTGAAGCTTGTGGACATTTTAATTGTTGTAATGCTTTCTAGAATGTCTGGTCTCTAATTCTGTTGTTGTTGTGTCCAACTCTTCATGACCTCATTTGGTGTTTTCTTGGCAAAGATACTGGAGTGGTTTGCCTTTTCCTCCTCCAGCTCATTTTACAGATGAACTTAAGTGACTTGCCCAGGGTCACACTGCTAATAAATGTCCAAGGACAGATTAGAACTCAGGAAGATGAATCTTCCTGACTCCAGGCCCAGCATCTAGCCAGTGCACTACCTAGCTGCCCTTTCTGTAGGTCTACACATTTGTTAACGTTTGTAAGTTCCTAGTTAGAGTGTCTTTTTTTGCAAGTACCTGCCTTGATCTGTTAATGTAGATAGTGTATTAATATTCTTTGCTAGAGAATGTATATATGTCTATGTGTGTCCCCATAAACCCCAATTTGAAGCAGGGTCTGCCCTAAGAAAGAGACAAACAAAATTGGGGTACATGTGTCCAGTTTAATTTGTCTAAGTGGCTTAACATGCATTGCATAGGAGTTCAGTCCAAAACTGGCCCCCCCATGGGGACCAGTTCCAAACTGGCTCAGTTTGGTATTTTGGGATACAGCCTTATATGCCCATTGAAGAGTAAGCGTTCCCAAGGGGTGCCAAAGGACAATGATCGGTCAACATATTAGGAGGTAGGTCATATTAAAATGAGGTCTTCAGTATGTACTTTAGATCACGGTCCACAGGGGACAATATTGCCGCGCCATCAAAGAAAATACCATCCCCAGTCTTGGAAGTCTGTCTCTACCCAAACATGAGTAAGATAAAATCAATTCAGGTCTGACTTGGAGTTTGATCAACATAAGAAGATTCGATGCCATCTCATTATCAGAGATGTCCTTCTGAAGAACTTTGGAGAGAAGGCTGGCAGGGTGGAGCTGTGAGTCTCCCAGACACAGATTACCAAGAGAAATAATTTTTAACTATGTATGTATCTGTGTATATATATATATATATATGTGTGTGTGTGTGTGTGTGTGTGTGTGTATAATAGCTATGTTGGTAAGTTGAGGTAGTCTCCACCACCCTCAACCCCTGTGGAGGTCAGCATTCATATGTATTTAGCACTGTTCTAAGAGAAACTTCCAATTCTCTAAAGCAAAGTCTCTGTTGTTCTCCCTTGAGAAATAACCTTCAGGTCCTTTATTACCTTTGACATTGGTAAAGTTAGTTAGAGAAAGGGAAAATTAAAATAACTGCTTGATTATGAATCAATATTTATTAAGCATTTATTACCTGCCAGAGCTGGGGATATCAAAAAAAAAAAAAAAAGTAAAAGACAGTCCCTGTCCAAAGGGGGAGACAGCAAATATATGCAAATAAGCTATATACCATATAAATAGGAAATAAAAGAGGGAAGGCACTAGAATTATGAGGAGTCAGGAAAGCCTTTCTGCAAAAAGAGGGACTTGAGTTAGGACTTAAAGGAAGCTAGCAGTAGTAGTAGTAGTAGTAGACTTTGATTGTTTTCCATTTATTCTATACAATTTCACAATTTTGCCTCACATAACCTAAGCTACCTGGGAAGATTTCTGTTTCCAAAATTGTGACAATGTGCACCTCTATTCAAGTGTAAAGTTTGTGGCAACCTTATTTTTAAAGATAATCAGCTTTTGCATGCTAATCCAAAAGAAGGGTGACACCCCACGCCACCATGCCACACCTTATTCTCACCATCCTATTCAGCCAGTCACTGATCTAGAATCCCTTGGAATTGGGAAAACTGAAGCTTCTCACTTAGCCCATCTGTACAATGGGAATAATAACTTAGATCATCTTCACAGGGCTGTTGTGAGGTTCAAATGAAATCATGTCAAGTGCATTTATACCTGAAAGTGCTAAGTCACCTAACTTCTTAATGTTCTGTATGTATAGTTACCAAGTGAAACCTCTGTGTCCTGGATGCATGTAATATGCTATCAAGGCTAACAAATAACCAGGTACAAATTAGATTCTTAATTTGGTGTATACTTGAGGGAGAAGAGGGAGAGGGACAAGGGGAGGAACAAGATGCATTTATCTGTGGTAAAATGATGTGCATGTGGTGCAGCTTCTTTAATGAACTCTCTCATATTAAACCCTTATTTGGCAGTTATAAAAGGGCTGAAATCAGCTTCTGTGCTTTGTGATTCAAGGTTGAAAAAGGAGAAACAACTACATATAAGTCTCAAATCATATTCATTTCAGATATATCTATTTTTCTAGAATATTTTTTCTTAAAGCGATAATATGGGTATGTTGGCAGTTAACTATGCAGATGAGAAATCTCAGATTTTCTGACTGATGTGATGCCATCTTAAATATTGTAATTAACTACAAGCCTTTGAAGTTGGAGCAATTTGATGTGTCAATTAGCTTTACAGGCTAATAGGACTTTGGCCAAATCTGCTACAGAACTTCCTTGGACTAAATGATGTTTAAATTGAAATGAGAGCTAGGAGTAGGGACAGACAGGAAGGATAGTTGCCTAGGGTGCAACATGTAGGAGTACTCAATCAGGAATGTTTTTGATATTACATTTTATTATAGTACACTATACCTGCCACAGGGTCATTTATTTTGTGACATATAAGGTCATGTGTTAGAGCAGCAGTTCTCAAAGGAAGGTCCAGGAACCCCTGGGTGTCCCTGAGAACCTTTCAGGTCAAGAGATCACAAGTGTTTGAATAATGATACTGTTTTAATTTCTAATATATTAGATGGAAATGGCTCTCAACCCATGTTAACAAAAGTTTTTGGAGAGGTCTCAATTTTTAAGAGTGCAAAAAGGTCTTGAGACCAAAAAGTCTGAGGACTGATGTGTTCTGAATATCTCCTTCTTTCCTTCCCCCTCAATGAGCAGTAATGGCAACTTTAACAGAAGCTCATAGCAGGGATGGATATTTGCTTGCATAAGACCTGAGAGAGGAGCTGAAGCTGTTCCTGAACCCCAAACTACTACCTAGGGGAAGGGAGATTTTGAATTAACTGGGCAACTGACCTAACATTGTTTCCAGAGAAGGGAGATTTCCCAGGCAGCACCAGCTTTGGTAGTTGTTTCATTTGGAATAAGAGTTTTTAAGTTTGAAATTTCAAACTCCAAAGATCTGTGCACAGATCTGACAAGGAAGGAGGACTTGGGGAGACTGTGTAGGACTCAGGGAAGCAGGGATTCATCAGAATAATGAAATGTTGCCCTGAGAGCTTCTTCAAGTTCTGGGGGGAGTTCAAAGGTCATTTGAGTGCCTTGTATTTCCATACTTGTTAATGGGCTCTTGTAAATGCTTATGCAGTATCTTTCACATTTTCTATGGGCTGTCCCCTACCCATTATTCATACACACTGAAAATAAGTGTGGGAGTTGGGGCCCCTGTTATTCACATTTGGGGAAACCTAAACATTTACAACCTGTATCTAAACTTTTATTTTGAAAAAAAAATTCTTGATTATGTTTACTGCATGGCAAAGAGCCAAAGAGAGAAATTGATCCTTTGGGATCAAATCCCTTGTATTAGACCTGTATCATATGGGGCTAGAGTCCTTTGGGTATTCCTGAGCCAAAGGATACAGATGGATCTGTGATTTTATGGATGTAATTCTAGTGCCTGGAACTTAATAGATCTTTAATAAGAGCTTATTAATTTGAGTACTCCCTTTGTGATGCAGATGGTAACCTATCTCTGCTCTCTCTCTCAGATCTTATCCATGTCTTACCATAAATCCTCCCCAGGAGGTCCATCTAACATGAATCTCTTGACATAGCATGGATTCCAGGAGGACAAAGAATTATTATTTGGCTATTCTTTGCTCCTGCCACGTGATGTCAGGATCACTATTCTGCATATGGTACAACGTATTACTCCAAGCCACAGGGTTTAAAAAGCCTTTTCACTAAAATAGTCCACCACTTTCAGGTACAGAAGCAATTCTTCAGGCAGTTTAAAAGCAATCCAGAGGATAAAAACCAATAAAAACCAAGGGGGAGAAGGTTGGGAAAGCACTCAACAAAGGAGTTCCCTGGGGTCTCTGAAGGTCCCTGGCACACTGTCAAAGATTGCTTTTACACTCATTTTCCCCAAAGTTCCCACAGCTAAACCCCAGAAAAATCTACCTGCAGGTAGTGTTACTTCCAACTGTCCCAGGTCTGCCCTACAATTTCCTTGTTTTCAATAGGCCCAGCTAGTGTTGTAACAGCCCCATAGCTCACAACAGAATCATTTTATTTCACAGAAGAATCAGTGCCAAATTATGAGTACAGACAGCAATTTTTCATCCTTCATTTTCAAAGACGACAATGACAACACATTGCTATTCTATGTGTTGCATTACTCAGGTGCATCAGAGAAAAGACAATGGGGAAAATATCTGGGGCTAGAAGTGGAAGAAAGGAGGGAGAAAGAGAGGGGAAAGAGGTAACTCCCCGGGTCAGGGAGATAAAAAACAAACCATGAACCCAGCTCTTTCTTCTAGCCAATCAATCAGTTGTTGTGCTTTCATTTGGGTGGGCAGAGAGGGGAAAGAGTAAATGAGACTGGTATGGAAAGCATCACCATAGTCATTTTTGTCTTCCTATTATTCTCTCATGGCACATTGAAAGAAAGCAAATCCTCCAGAACTGATAGTAGTAATGGGAGGAGTAACTAGCTGTATCCATGGAAAAATCTGATGTTTACAATTGTTTTCAGATCCTTTTCCTTGAAAGGAAATGAGGCCTATAGAGATCTGTAAAAAGGAAAATTAACAAGCTCTGAGGGAGAACCCTTCACATGGATGAAAATGAAGACATTTCAAGTAGTAGTCCAGGTCAAATCAGAGTACTGAAGGTAACCAAATTCTAGGGCAAGGACAGTCAAAAATGCTTTTA
>NW_020955042.1:3575-3941 GCF_900497805.2 Vombatus ursinus | reverse complement strand
ATGGAGGTGATTATTGATAAATCAAAATAAATTAATAAAAAAAATTTTAAAAAGTATGCTTGAAAGTCCTCTCTTTCACTGAATGACCCTTTTTCCCCCTGAAGGATTATACTCAGTTTTGCTGGGTAGGTGATTCTTGGTTGTAAACCTATCTTCTTTGCCCTCTGGAATATTATATTCCATGCCCTGTGGTCCCTTAATGTAGAAGCTGCTAAATCTTGTGTTATACTGATTGTGTTTCCACAATACTTGAATTGTTTCTTTCTGGCTGCTTGTAATATTTTCTCCTTGACCTGGGAACTCTGGAGTTTGGCTACAAGATTCCTAGGAGTTTTCCTTTGGTGATTTCTTTCAAGAGGAGATCCA
>NW_020955042.1:2525-3422 GCF_900497805.2 Vombatus ursinus | reverse complement strand
ATTCTAATTTTTAAGGAAGTATTTTCTTCAGTAATCTTTTGAACTTCCTTTTCCATTTGGGCAATTTTGGTTTTTAGGGCATTCTTCTCCTCATTGGCTTTTTGGACCTCTTTTTCCATTTGGGTTAGGCTATTTTTTAAGGTGTTATTTTCTTCAGTATTTTTTTAGGTCTCCTTTAGCAAGCTGCAAACTTGTTTTTCATGAGTTTCTTGCATTACTTTCATTTCTCTTCCCAGTTTTTTTCTCAACTTCTCTTGCTCCTCAAAATCCCTTTTGAGCTCTTCCAAGATCTGGGACTGATTGATATTTTTCTTGGAGGCTTTGGATGTAGGAGCTTTGACTTTATTTTCTTCTTCTTCTTGTATGTTTTGATCTTCTTTGTCACCAAAGTAAGATAATATAGTCTGACTCTTTTTGTGCTGCTTGCTTATGATCCCAACCAATTATTTGAGTTTTAAACTCTTTGTTAAGGTAAGCGTCTGCTTCCAATGTGGAGAATGTACTGTCCCAAGCTTCAGGGGTTTGTACAGCTGTTTTCAGATATACTTCTAGGGACCTGAACATTTGCAGTTCTTCCAAGGTGGTATGATAAGGGGTGAGGTATTTCCTTTCCACTGCCACAACAAGCTCCACCACATCAGCATTCCTCCTCGCCCCAGGACTGTCCCTCAGAACTGTGACCCAGATCCAAGCACAGGTAAAGCAAGAGATTCCTGCCTCAGCACAGGCAACGAGATCCCTGCAATCCCCCTCTGATCAGTCACTGGATTCCCCCTCAGTCTGTGGGCCAGGAAGCTAAGGAGGCAGTCACTGCCCCTTCTCACCGCAGTCACAGACTTTTCCCACTGACCTTCTATGTTGTCTTTGGTGTTTGTGGGTTGAGAAATCTGGAAGCTG
>NW_020955042.1:0-2488 GCF_900497805.2 Vombatus ursinus | reverse complement strand
AGCTGCCTGTGATTCAGTCCTCTGAGGCCTGCTCCAGGGTCTCTGTGGCCTGTGTGCCCACACTGAACTGCCCTTCTCTCTCAGCCTGGTGTGATATATCTTTCTGATCAGCCATCCAGGTTGTCTTGGGCTGGAAATTTGTTTTACTCCATCTTTTTGTGGGTTCTGCTGCTTTGGAATTTGTTTAGAGTCATTTTTATAGGTATTTGGAGGGGTTTGAGGGAGAGTTCAAGCACTTCACTGCTTTCCCTCTGCCATCTTGGCTCTGCCTCTGCTTCAGTTTCTGTAAAATGGGGACAATAACAGAATCTAAATCCCAGGTTGTCATGAGAATCAAAGGAGATAATAATGTGTTTAGCACTGTGCTAGGCACAAAGTAATTGCTATATAAATTTAATTATCATTACTATAACAACAACAACAACAACAATAGTTATTATTAGTCTAAGAAAGCTTCAGGAAGAGAGAAGGAACAAGTGAAGTATTTTGGAAACTAAGGGTTGCTTTTTTTTCTTACTAATTAAACAAGTAATATGATAGAGAAAAATATGTTAAGTGATGAAAGGATAATTGAATTTGAAATTAGGGGGTCGCTAATCAGGGAAGACTTCTGAGGAGGGGAATTTTCAGTCTAGTTTTAAAGGAAAGAAGAGGAATGGCTTAGAGAAGAGAATGGAAGGAGGTCATGAAGACTGGGAAGAACACAAAAGCAACTCATCTATGTCATTCATCTCTCCCTGCAATATACCTACAGTTGTTATTGTTATTGTTCAGTTACTTCAGTGACCCCATTTAGGGTTTTCTTCTAAAAGTACTGGAGTTGTTTTCCATTTCCTTCTCCAGTTCATTTTATAGATGAGGAAACTGAGGCAAACAGAATTAAGTGACTTGCTTAGAGTCACAGAGCTAATAAATGTCCAAGGCCAAATTTGAACTCAGGAAGAAGAGTCTTCCTGACTCTAGGCCCACTACTCTATCCACTGTGACTGCCAGTAGTACTGATGGATAAATCTAGGGTAGGTAACTATAAAGGTAGGTATGTTAAAATTGCTTCAACACCTGGAAACAAAGTTGCTGTCATATCTTGGCTTCTTTCCTCCATGCTAAATATCTTCAGTTCTAGCAACTGACCATTTATGGCAATGAGCTCTAGGACACTCACAAATCTGGTTGCCCACTCCTCCCTGCCAATTTCACTGACTTGTATCAATTTGCTTTCTAAAATTTGTCACCTAAAACTAAGGTCATAATCCAGATGTGGTATCATGTGGATAAAAGACAGCAGCACTCTCACATCACTAGTTCTTTACCTTATTCCTCTCTTGATTCTGCCTAAGATCAAAAAACCACCACCTCATGTGGATTCTACTACCTCAATAACACATTTACTGTGGGAATGACACTCAGATAAATAAAGACAGAAAAGTGACTAGATCTGACAAATAAAATATAGAAGAAACCTGTTAAAATTAGTTAAATTTTTTATTAATTAATTAATTTTTAGTTTTCAACATTCACTTCCACAAGATTTTGAGTTCCAAATTTTCTCCCTATCTCTCCCCTCCCCCACCCCAAAACCAGGTGCATTCTGACTACCCCTTCCCCCAATCTACCCTACCTTTTATTAACCTCCCCCCTTCTATCCCCCTTCCCCTTCTATTTTCCTGTAGGGCAGGATAGATTTCTATACTCCTTTGTCTGTATATCTTATTTCCCAGTTGCATGTAAAAACAGTTTTTAACATTTGTTTTTAAAACTTTGAGTTCCAAATTCTCCCTCTTCCTCCCTCCCCACCCACCCTCATTGAAAAGGCAAGCAATTTAATATAGCTTATACTTGTGTAGTCATGCAAAACACTTCAATAATAGTCATGTTGTGAAAAAACTAACTATATTTCCCTTTATCCCATCTCACACCCCATTTATTCTATTCTCTCTTTTGACCCTGCCCCTCCTCCAAAGTGTTTGCTTCTGATTACCTCCTCCCCAATCTGCCCTCCCTGCTATAATCCCCCCATCTCTTATCCCTTTCCCCTCTATTTTCCTGAAGGGTAAGATAGATTTCTATACCCAAATGAGAGTAAGATTCACTCATTCCCTCTCTCCACCTCTTCCCCTCCACCATAAAAGCTTTCTCCTGCTTCTTTTATGTGAGATAATTTAGCCCATTCTACCTCTCCCTTTCTCCTTCTACCAGCATAACTCTCTCTCATCCCTTAATTTTATTTTTTACATATCATTCCTTCATATTCAACTCACCCTGCGCCCTCAAAAAAATATCCATTTTCCCCCGAAGGATTATGCTCAGTTTTGCTGGGCAGATGATTCTTTGTTTTAAACCCAGCTCCTTTGACCTCCAGAATATCATATTCCAAACCCTCTGATTCCTTAATGTAAATTGTGTGTCATCATGATTATGTTTCCACAATACTTGAATTGTTTCTTTCTGTCTGCTTGCATTATTTTCTCCTTGACCTGGGAACTCTGGA
>NW_020955041.1:0-5137 GCF_900497805.2 Vombatus ursinus | reverse complement strand
TTCTTCACCTTGTTTGTGGCACAGACCCCTTTGGCAAGAGTCTGGTAAAGTCTATGGATCCTCCTCAGAATTAAAATAGGATCATCAGAATATTTCTTTAAAATATTTTCATGGACCTCAGGTTAAGAACCCCTGCCTTAGGGAGATATCAAAGGTTACAATATCACCTTAGTGGTTTTACTTAACTGGAGGCATCTAAACTAACTCACGTGCCCTTGGAAGGGTTATCTAGCCCCCTCCTCGTGATGCTGATGTTTAATGTCCAACAGTTCCCTTGACTGCCAAACCTAGAGATTTATATCAACCAGCCCAAGTTGGATATGTTGACAGGAAATGCGTGAAGATTCCAAAATAAGCACACTGATTCCAAATGCAGTATGGTACCTATTCTACCTGATAAGCCAACACTAGAGAAAGGAAGGACTACAGAACAGAGAAAGCATTCCTCCAATGCCCCCCCCCCCAAAAGTACTCTAAATTGAAATCTAAGCAAAGGTCACTCAGAGCCCTGAGCCTGTTTTGACTCCATAAGCATACAAAGACCTCACTAACATTTAGTTCAAAACAGGAGGGGAGCCTCAGGGCTTAGGTATAAACTTCAAGTCCAACAGTTAAGAGCAAAGCTATCCAAGCTAGACAGCAAAGGCAGTGAGTTCCAGCTGCTTCCCAGCACAGAGTTCATCAGCCATCACCTGGTTAGAAGACGCTGACAAGCCAAGATGAAACCAAGCTACTCACATTGGTGAGATCTCCAAAAGCTGACTGCTTTTTGGGTGCTCCTTGTGGTGAAGATGGCGATCTCTTTGCCTGGCTTTTTCCTCCTGTTACAAAAGAAGATATGGATAACAATGTCTGTGGCCCACCAGTATGGAGATCCATGTTCACCTTGGGATCTCAGGAGAGACATCGGAAACACAACTACGAAAAAGCAATGCTCAGATACACAAGGGCTGACTCTACACAGCCATGCCCAAAGGAGGTAATCACTGGCCAAGTGGACACAGGACTTTCAAGAGCACTCTAACTCTAACACTACGCATATGACAACCAGAGGCCCTAGTCAAAAACGACTCAGAGCAGGGGAAAAGTGCCTTTGATATTCCT
The DNA here is from genome assembly GCF_900497805.2 of Vombatus ursinus. NCBI lineage: Eukaryota > Metazoa > Chordata > Mammalia > Diprotodontia > Vombatidae > Vombatus > Vombatus ursinus. The sequence goes on along the minus strand of NW_020955041.1, from coordinate 4,033 downwards.
TCCCCACTTACTTTTCTTTACCTTTTTCCAACCTCCTGGTACTAGTTTCCATATGCTGTGCTAGGCCTATCTTCCATGCTCTGAAATGAGCCTTCCGTTTCCACCCCACTCCCCAAAATTCCTTTCTTCCCTCCCCCACTCTGGCAGCTCTACCACAGGTAGATTATCTGATTAAAAGAATTCAGAGTAAGATATAAGTAATAGATCTAACACTTCCAGGGTAAGCAACAAATGAGGTAACACAGAGTACTTTACAAACCTTCAGGTGCTATATAAATGCAACTTGATGATGAAGTTCAATGTGAGACACACTGGGATAGTAGCTATAAAAAGCACTTGGCACAAAGCCTGGCACATAGTAGGTGCTACATAAATGCAAGATATTATTAATAATACTATTATTATTATTAAAGTATACCTAGATCAAACCTTTTAATGAAGAAATCGCATAAACCCCAAGAAGATCAATGACAGAGAGGTCCAATATATACTAAAATATTTATAGGAACATTCTTGGAAACAACAAAGAACTAAAGAAGAAGTGAATGGCCACTGATTAGAAGATAGCTAAACATAACTGTGGCATATGAATATAATGAAATGCTAGTGCACTGTTGAAAATGATAAATGGGGGAATTCAGAGACACATGGGAAAGCTGGTATGAATTGATACAAAGAAAGCAAAGCAAATCTAGAACAATTTACAGCATAACTATAGTAATGCAAATGCTTTCATTATCAGAATTCAGGTTACCCCCAACAGCTAAAATTCCACAGTTCTGACAATCAAACACTGCCTTCCCTTTCAGCACAAAGGTAATTGATTACAGGTGTAGATTGGTGCATATGCCATCAGGCACAGTCACTATATTGGTTNTTTTATGGGGGGGACGCGTCTGGATAGTGATAATGATGCCAAAATAATAATAAATAATATTAATAACTAACATTTATATAGTGCTTACTACATGCCAGGCACTGTGCTAAAATGCTTTACGATTATCTCATTTGATTCTCACAACAACCCTAGGAGGTAGGCACTATTATCATCCCCATTTTACAGTTAAGGAAACTAAGGCAAGCAGAGATTAAATGACTTGCCCAGGGTCACATAGCTAGTAAATGTCTGTAGCTGGACCTGAATTCTGGTCTTCCTGACTCCAGATTCAGCACTATCCCCCTGGACCACTTAAGCTGGGTCAATTGAACATTTAAAATTGCACAGAAGAGGGAAGGAGGTTCAGAGGGGTACAAACAAGCAGGACAATTTTGGAACTATCATATTAGATTCATTATATATTTATGTCCATAGATTCATGGTTTTAAATATAATCCTCATCTTCTGTCCTTTACATGTGAAATAATATTGTCAATGTCTGTCAAGGTCATTAAAAGACATTTTTAAAAAGAAAGTGACCAAGACAAAAAGCGTGAATAAAACCTTTTGTTTTTTGTAATAAAGCACATACAGATATGGGGGCGGGGAGTGGGTGGGGGAGGGTGGTTCGGCATCAGTGAACAGACTGTAGGATGGAAAGAAGAGCAGAGCAAGCATCAGTAAGAGTCCTAGCTAACCTTGTCGGCTTCTTGGCTCTCCATAGCTCTAACTGCTTCACCTCTCGTACTCTCCGTAGCTTGAGTTTTGCTGGGTCGGAGTCCCTTGCCATTGGCAGACCTGGAGCCTCGAGGCACTGGCATCTCCCACAGATTCAGCAGCTGCTCCTCCACAGTCCTGCTCCAATCAGAAAGGTACAGCACCCTTTTGCAGAAGCCTCAGAGGCCCTTGGGAACAGTCATCATTGAGCTAAAGGACCCCAGCTCTTCCCTGATACCAGGAATGCATATCTATGGACACTGAGAGTTATGGCCTTCAGTACTGAGCCCAGAAACAATTTCTAGGGTAGATTTTCATCTATCCTAGAAACAGGATTGATGATTTAATTATTTTGAAGGGAATGCATAAGAACTCACATTAGCAACACACACTGATATTATCTAAGACCAGTCTCACTTTTATCAGACTAAGTCTGCTTCTTCTAAACAGCAGTATTGAATGGGTAACATAACATTTAAAACTTTTTATTCCAAAACGCAAAGGAGACAAACTGTTGAACAGACACCAAGGCACTGTCACTTTGGTTTCGTCCATGTTTAGACCTTTTGTAGTGCCTGGAATATTTGGAACCTAGCTTATTTTGCTTCAGAATNCAGGCTACTTCAAGCCCCAAAGTTAACTATACCAAGTTAGACTGGAAGGGTCCCTTCCCTTTAGCTGAGAACACCAAAAGTTCTCCCGCTCACTAAAGCTCATCTGTACGACAAAGAAGACACTTAATAACAGAGATGCTGTCGCCAGATCTCCAGATTATTTTTCCAGTGAAGATAAGGGGAAATTTTATTAAAGTCACTAAGCAACCAACAAGTGTTTATCTGTTGGGGGTAGGAGAAGGACAGAACCAACTGCCCCCCATCCTCCAGGCTTTGAACCTGCACCTGCAGGGGCCAACATTCCCATCTGCCCCCACAGCTACAGCAACACTCCTCTCTGGGTCCTTGTCCTGCCAAGGCCACGGAGCCCGGCAAGACTAGTTATCCAAAGAGCTCAGGGACCTCAGTTCACGAACACCAGCAACATATAGCAAGGAATTGTTAGGTTGCATTTGTATAACAACATTTCAGTGAGAATTCAAGAACATTTATAGAAGGTAAAAATGGTTAAAGTTTGTACAGAGTTAAATACGGGGTAGCCCTCCCCACTAAGGGTGGTGGTACTGACATCTGATGCCCTCGTGGCAAAAGGACAACAAAACTACCAAGCTGAAAGGAGCAAATGGCAGGACCCCCCACCCTTAAAACAGAGGGGAGATTTATCTAAGTTATTGGTTATGTTTTTTAAATTAAATTTTATTTTTTATAAAATAACAAAGAGAGGTGGAGCCAAGATGGTGGAGTAAAGCCAGGAACTCGCCTGAGCTCTCCCAAATTCCTCTCTAAACATCTTTAAAATAACCTCTCAACATAAATTGTGGAGCAGTAGAACCAACAAACAGTCAGGGTGAAACAATGTTCCAGCCCAAGACAATCTAGGAGGGCAGCAGGAAAGGTTTGTTTTACTGGAGTGAGAGTGGACCACAGCCCCGGCCAAGCCCCAGCAGGCCAGCAGCAGGCCTTGGGGGGGCGTGTGCATGGGTGGCTTCAGTAGCTCTCAACCCACAGACGGTAAGGGAGTCAGACAACTACTCTGAAGGAGATTACAGGGGACGCTCTGTTGGCACTGGGTATAGTACTCTGTTGTGTAATTCCTGGTCACAGTCCCAGGATGAGGAGGTAGCACTAAGTGAACTAGCATTTGTGGCCCCAGGGGAATGAGGACCCTGGTCACATTTCCAGGGCAGAAAGAGTGTATGCAATTTCATGCAATTTCAAATCCTGAGAGTTGGAATAATTAGATTCAAACCCTCACCAGGTTAAAAAAAATAAATAAATAAAAGCAGTACAAATCCGAGACAAAGGAGTGGAAGGAACCAGAAACTCTACTGGGATCTGGGTTAAAAATGGGATGAAGGAAGGGGAACCTGGAACAAAGAAAAGCTGGGGGACAAGGGAACAGAGTGAGAAAAGAGGGAAAGTGGGGAGAAGAGGGGAGCTGAGCAAAAAGCATGGAGAAAAGAGGGGGGACAGAGGCGACTGAGGTAAAAGAGAGTGCAGGAAAAGTGGGGAGATAAGAGGGGCGAGAAGGGGGAGAGCTGAGATAAAAGTAGAGAGCAAAGGGAGGTACTGAGGGAAAACAGGGAGAAAAGATGGAGGACTGAGGGAAAGCGGGGAGAAGAGGGGAGCTGTGGCAAAAGTAGGAAGAAACGGGGGGCATAAGGGACCAGATGTCAAACTGACAGAAAAATGGAGAAGGGAGATGGAGCAGAGAGCAGAGAGGGCAGCTGAGGTAAAAGGGGGCCCTAGGGACGCCCCTCCCCCATCCGCGCCCAGCTATGCCGGCCTACGTCGCGCCTCCAGGCCTGAGCCTCGGGCCTTCGCC
>NW_020955040.1:0-7363 GCF_900497805.2 Vombatus ursinus | reverse complement strand
AGTCAGGGAGCTCCCATAAGGTGGGTACTGCAGTACTCCTTAGAGACCATCTCATCCAACTCCGTAATTTTTCAGAAGAGGGAGGTGAGACTCAGAGAGGGGAACACAAGATCCTGCCATAATGTTGTGGCAGAGTAGAACCTAGAACTTGGTGTGCTTGTGCTCTCCACAAACCATGCAACTTATCACTTAAAATAAAGACAGCTTGGTTTTGTTCCCTGTTTCACACTCATGAGTCTTCTCTTCCCAATGAGATCATGAGTTGCTTGGGGGCTTCTGCTACAGCCTCCATGGCCTCACCAAGACTAGGGCTGGACACAGTGGGTGGTGCTAAGGAAGCACAGATTTTCTGATGGATTGTCTTCTGTCTGGCTCCTCCATGCTCTCCTTCTCGCTGCCCTGTTCATAGCTCTCATCAGCATCATTTGAGAGTTCTCATCCAGGTTAGGACCCAGAGTCCTGATTTAGCCCTGCTTTGGCTATGTCCTCACTCTTTTTCATGTCTCCTGATGGTGGCTAGAGCTCCAGTGAATGAATCTGTCATGAGATGATCTCCAAGAGTCCAGCATGAGGGATTCTGACCTTGCCTTATCATTTGCTTCCAGATCGGTGCCTCTCTCTTTGCCAGTAATATTGGCAGTGGCCAGCTTGTGGGATTGGCTGGGACTGGAGTAGCATCAGGCATCGCCATAGGAGGCTTTGAATGGAATGTGAGTAAAAGACATGGAATGTTGGAGTAGGAGGAACAGCTCCAGATAGAGAGTAGAAAATGCTGGAGCTTAGAGGGCCTTAGAACATGGATGTCAGAGCTGGGAAGGGTTTTAGAACAGGGAAGGTCAGGGCTGGGAGGGCCCCTAGAACAGAGAATGTCAGAGTTGGGAAGGGGACTTATTTAGGCCAAGCTTCTCATTTTACAGAGGAGGAAATTAAGGCACAGAGAGAAGAAACGACTTGGCATGTGTCATGTAGCAAATTTGCAGTATTAGCATGGTTCCTTCTATCTTCCTTTTGACCCTAGAAACCCACCCAATCAGTTCTTGTCAGTGATGTGGCCCTTTCCTCATTAAACGTTTTCATTAGACTATCTTTTAATGGCAATGATGTAGTCTCATCTGGAGGTCAGAGGACTGTGGAAAGTTGTTGCTAGCCTTTGGTCTCTACTGAGAATGTGGAAACTTCTGAGTCCTTCTGCATTGCCCACCAAGTCCTGTTTCCATCAGGGATATTGAATGGGGAGTCCTCCAGCCTATATGTGCTGTCCAAGAAATTCTATCCCTAAGCTTCTTTATGGTCAAAGGGAAGGAAAGGTTGAATGATATTGTACTGGATGCCAAAAGCCATCTCAAGGTCATCTGTTGACCCATCTTAGTTGAAACCCTCTGGGGTCATTGGATTTTCAGGTAATGCATAGGCCAAGATGGGATACAGATTATGTTGTTTTCTAAAGAATTCCTTCTTGGTTTCAGGCCCTGGTGCTTGTGGTTGTCCTGGGCTGGGTGTTTGTACCAATCTACATTAAGGCTGGGGTGAGTATTTGTTCTCTACTACTTGGTTACCTTCCTGCAAGTGTTGAAGGTATGCTGATAGAAGCCATGGAAACACAGTTGACTTTTCCCAGTGGTAGAGAAAGCTTAGCCTCTGGTCTTTGACCCTGAGTTCCCAAGATATTGACTGGCCTAGAACCACAAGATTTCACTGATGGAAAGGACCTCAGAACCCATACAGTCCATCTTCTACCTGGATGAGAATTCCATCACACCTGACAAGTGGTCATCTGGTGTCAGCATGGGGGAAGCTACAAATTAGTGAGAAAGTGTCTGTGTGTGCATGAGAGAGGTGGTTTGCCCACAAGTGAGCTTGTGAATGCATGCAACAGTTTAATATTTGTGTGTATATGTGGAAATGTGTTGGAGTGTGCCTACAAGTGTGAATGTGTGTGAGTGTGGAGGTGTTCACCTCCAGTTGTGTTGATGTTTCAATGTGTGTAAGTGTGAACCTAAGTGCTGGTTTCAGAATTTTTGCCTGCTTCTGAAAGATTCTGGACATGTGCTTGAAAACGTGAGTGTAAATGTGTGTGAGATGCCTGATACTATTTTCCTTTCTAAAACTTGACTGCTGTCCTTTCTCTTCTCTTACCAAATGCTTAGTTGCTTCACCTGTTTGTTTTACTTTCTGGCTGTACTTGTCTCACCACCTGTTTTCTCCTTTCTTTGTGTTCTGCCCTTCAGGACCTTTCTTCCTTAATCCTTTTCCTCCTTCTCATTGATCCCTCCATCTCCTTTCACAGAGGTTGTTTTCTTTTGACCTAGTCTGCAGTTGTCTCAAATTTCTCCTTCCCAAATTCAACCCCTGGTCTTCATCACAAGTCTAATCCCCTTCAGATCGTAATTTCCATTTTCTGCTTCTTCAGCATAAGCCTTTCTCTCTTCTTCTGCTCCTCCCATAGAAGCTGGAAGTGGTTATTGTGTGATTGTAGGAATATGTATACAAAAAACTTTGCTCTTCAGGGTTCAGAATGTACTCCCGATTATGCACCTGAAGAAACTTGTTTCTTTATTATATTATCTTTATTATTTGTATATCATATATCATCTTTGTTATCGATATGTAAATAGCCCACTGGGAATCTTCAGTCTCAGACAAAGAAGTCAGAACTGACTCTATCCCAGCCATGACTAAACTGGGGCCTGGAAACTCAGAATTAAGGACTGATGCCATCTTCAACAAGGGTAGTTTCCTGTCTTTTAGACTTCTATGTGACCTGTCTAGTACTGATCTTATATTGTGCATACATTACAGGTGGTGACAATGCCAGAATACCTGAGGAAGCGATTTGGTGGGACACGCATACAAATCTATCTGTCTGTCCTTTCTTTGTTCCTTTACATTTTTACCAAGATCTCGGTGAGTTCCTCTCCCCTGACTATCCATTTCAGTGAATGTCTTTGCTTTAAGCTAATTGTATCCTCTGGCTGATGATAATTAAGGCAAACACACTGGTGGGGGCTCATGAGCTATACAATTTAGAAATGCAGACCCACAAGGTTCTTTTGACCTGGGGAGGCCTAGAATCAACGATGATACCACAACCTTGTGATATTTCCTCCACTCTCCTTCTTTTCCTTCCCCTCCTTCCCATTCCTCTTCCTTAATAATTTCAATTTCAAGAACACAGCAAGATTTACAAAGTGCTTTCTCCATGACAACCCCTTAATGCGAGAATTGTTGTGCCTGTATGCTGTTGAGAAAACTGAGTTCCAGGTGTCATGACTTCCCCATGGTCACACAGCTAAATTAATTTCTTCAAGTGGACCATGGGCATCAGTTGCTCAGGGATAAGTGTAGGATCTGGGCCTCCAACCCAAGTGTGATGGCTCCCATTATACCATGTTCTTACCTCTTCTGTAGGGAAGGGAAAGAAGGAATTTTGTCCAATGCCATGAACTGGGACTCAGCAAGATAAAGACATAAAATTCTTCCTTACACAGAGATAAGTAAATAGATAGAATTTATCATTCATTCATTCATTCATTCATTATCTCCTTGGAATGGCATAAGCTGAAAACATATTTGGAGACCAAAAGGGTTTCCACCAATGCATGGATGAAGGATGTGTTCTTCTTTAGAATTTCAACAGATCTGTGTTTTTGTGGGTGGGAGGGTTTTCTCCAGCAATGCAGAAACCAACCCCTTCCAGTCTCACAGCTCATCAGGCCCTTGGAGGTCATCTAGCCATCTAACCCAAGCCTCTTATTTTTGTGATAAGAAAATAGAAGCTCAGAGCAATTGAATTACTTGAAGTCTTCCAACCAGTAAATAGGGGAGGCAGGATTTGAATCCAGGTCCTTGGAGTTCCCTGTCCCTTATTACTGATCCTGATGAAACAGGGAGCAAGACAGTATCAGTTTGAGATGGAGCTATGAAAGTAGTTGAGCGGTTTTTCTCTTGGGTATAGAAATGAAATCTTCACATCACACTGTCTTCTGCTTCTGCTCTGGCCTTTGTACAAGTTCAATTCAATTCAATTCAATTCAGTCTTATCCAATTGAATTCAATTAAATAAATATTTACTAAGTGCCTACTATGTGGACTCATCATAGGATCATATATCATTGAGTCAGTCAAGTCAACAAACATTTATTAACTTCCTACTATGTGTCAGGCTCTCTGCTAAGTACTGGGGTTACAAAATGGGCAAAAACCAGTCCCTGATTTCCAGGAGTTATAGCCTAATGGGAGAGACAACATGTATATATGGAGATATGGAAATAAATAGAGAAAGAAAGGAGAGAAACTAGATAAGATGAGGGTTCGGATTTCTGTGCTTACTATCTCTGTGGCCTTAACCAGATCACTTCCCCTCTCTGAGGCTCAGTTTCCCCATCTGTAGAATGAAAGTGTTGGATACTATGGGCTCTAAGATCTCTTCCAGTGGGGACCTTCTACAAGGTAGCACTTGAATGGCTCTGGTCCAATCTTCTTATTGATGCATGAGTAGCAATCACTTTGTAGGAGGGGAGCTAGGCTCAGTCCTTTTCTGGAACCACCAAGTCCACAGTTCAGCTGGTGATGAGGGGCTGTGAGTCACAGTTGCCATGGCAGACCACTCTTTGCCCTCTGAGCTTGTGCTTGGGATAATAGTATAAATTAACCTAAAAGTACTGGCCTTTCTCACCTCCCTCTCTCCAACCCCTTGCCTCTAGTTACTGATTAAGCTGGCCTCACCCTGGAGCACCCCAACCACCTGTAGGGCTAGCCCAGGCTTGGATGTTACCAGAGGCTATGTGGATGCACATGCATTTGTCCTCTGGGTTTGACATGGACTGAGACACTAATGGGGCTGGCCTCAATGTGGGGGTGTAGGTGACTGCCTTCCCAGTGAGAGTTCACGGAAAGGTAATCTCTGAGTTGGGAGGACCTTTAAAGGCATCTAGTCCAACCCATACTTAAACAACAATTCCCTCTGCCATATCCCTCATAACTGGTCACCCAGCCCTTGCTATCTTCCAGGCCAGTCACTTTAAAAAAAATAGTATTTTTTTTGCCGAGTATATGTAAAGACAATTTGTAGCATTCATTTTTACAGGATTTTGAGCTCCAAATTTTTCTGCCTCCCTCCCCCTCCCTTCTTCCTAAAATGGTAAGTAATTTGATATAGGTTATCTGAGTCGAGGGCAGCCGCTTTTAGTCAGTTTTTATTGCTAAAAAGCCTTTCCTGATTTATTTTATTTATTTAATTTTTTTGTTCAGCCATTTTTCAGTCTTGTCTCACTCTCTGTGACCCCACCTGGGGTTTCCTTTTGAGAGATGTTAGAGTGGTTTTCCATTTCCTTCTCCAGCTCATTTTACAGGTGAGGAAACTGAGGCAAAGAGGGTGAAGTGACTTGGCCAGGGTCACACAGCTAGTAAGTGTCTGCAGCCTGATTTGGATTCTGGAAGATGAGTCTTCCTGACTCCTGGCCCAGTCCTCTGTGCACTATGGTGCCCCCAGGTGGCCCACCCTATCCTGGACATCCAACCTGTAATGGTCTTTTTTTTTTCCTTCTCCCTTCATTGCTCTTGGTTTGGCCCTCTGGTTTCAGGTAGAACAAAGCTAGTCTCTTTTCCACAAGACAGACCTTCAAGTGCTTGAAGGGAGCTACCATCCCCCCACGGCCACCCCCGTCTAAGTCTTCTTTTTTTCCAAACTAACCACACTTCATTTCTTCACTCATCCTCATGGCTTGACTGCAATGTCCTTCACTCTCTGCTTGCCCTCCTCTGCCTCCTCTTCAGAGGGTCCAGGAATCTTCCAATCTCCCTGCATGCCAACCACAAAAGCACACCTTCCCCAACTACTGTCCAGAGTCTGAAAGGTCATCAAGAGGGCCAGAGTTCTGGACAAGTTACTTTCCCTCTATGGGCCTCAGTTTTCCTTCTCTGTAAGATGAAAAAGTTGGACTTGATCTTTGGGATCCCCTTCTGTCTCTCAATTCTTTTAAAAATTTTAATTGACAGGATTTTTTTACAATGCTTCCATTTCCCAATATATCCTTTCTCCCACCCAGAACCATCACTTATCAAAAAGAATAAAAAATAAAGAGAAAGTACATCAACAAAACCAAGCAGCTTATCAAGTGTGCTTGACACTGTATGCCTTATTCTATACCTCTAGTCCCCCACCTCTTCAGAGAGGGGAGCGGGAGTCAGCTCTGAATTCTATGGCTCTATGACTCCCAAGCAACAGCAGTGCTCCAGATACAAAGGACTTCAAGACAGACAGAGCGCCCGGGAACTCAGAACCACATGGTGTTAGTCCTTGTGTGGGGAAATGAAAACTGCATTGTATAGATAGGGAAAATTCCAATGATGGGTCCAGTGCAAACCACTGTTTCAATAGGCAGGAGGAGAGAAAGAGAAGGATGAAAGAAGGGAGATGAGAAAGAGAAGGAGAGAGGGAAGGAGGAGGAGGAGGAGGAGGAGGAGGAAGAAGAAGAAGAAGAAGAAGAAGGAGGAGGAGGAGGAGGAGGAGGAGGAGGAGGATGGCAGAGAAGAGGAAAAAGAGAAAGAAGAAGAGGAAGAAGGAGAAGTAGAGGAGAGAGAGGAGAGACAGAGAGAGAAGAAGAAGAAGAAGAAGAAGAAGGAGGAGGAGGAGGAGGAGGAGGAGGAGGAGGAGGATGGTAGAGAAGAGGAAAAAGAAAGAAGAAGAGGAAGAAGGAGAAGTAGAGGAGAGAGAGGAGAGACAGAGAGAGAAGAAGAAGAAGAAAAAGAAGGAGAAGAAGATGAGAGATGAGAGGGGAGAGGGGAGAGTGTTTGGATAGGGACAGAGACATGAGTGAGCAAATGATCAGGAAGACCCTGCCCAAAAGAGTGGGGAACTTGGGGCACAGGGGCATGGAAAGAGACTAATGTCCCCAAAGATGAATTCTGATGAGTTCTTAGGTTCCCAGCATTTCAGAGGCCATATTAGGAGAGTCAAAGTTTTGGGCATGAGGGAGACCATAGTCCTACTGCCCTCTGCCCTGCTCAGACTTCATCTGGATTGTTGAGTTCAGTTCTGGGTGACACATTTTAGGCAGGATGTGGAGAAGTGGGAGTGGGTCCATAGTAGGGCAAGCAAGATGATGGAGGCCTTGACAACAATGCACTGGCCTCATCGGATCATAGATTTCAAGCTGGAAGGAATTTTAGGGGTCAGCCACTGCCTCAACAGGCAGTTTTGTTCCCACATGGATTGGGGATGCTAAGCATTGAGGAATCACCATCCATTGAGAGGCAGTTCAGAAGTCTTGCTTGGACGCTTGCAATGGGGCTGCTCACCAACCCTTTTACATTTCACCTTGACTGAGTTCAGCCCTATCAGTGCCAAGTGGCTCCTGCTTTC
>NW_020955039.1:3815-3974 GCF_900497805.2 Vombatus ursinus | reverse complement strand
CTATTCTCTAGTGCTATTAGCTATTGAGCCCCCATTCCAGGTATATTCCCACACATACATACACATCGTTAGTCACCAGTTCCATATAGCCAATGGGACTAGTCACCAGTTCCATGTAACAAATTAGTATAATTAGCTTTTATAAAGGGGATATTTATA
>NW_020955039.1:2837-3768 GCF_900497805.2 Vombatus ursinus | reverse complement strand
CTCATAGCATTGATCCCACCATGTTCACGTTCAAAAGTGGCATTGCTGCTGGATCAGTCCTCATCTCAGCTACCACTGGGCTGGGTCCAAACAGTTGCTCCTTGCTCCTCAGAACATCAGAGCTGGGCTTGGACTCAACTCCTTCGGATGTGTTGCTTTCTTGACCTCTGAAAGTTCTCAAGGTCTAGTCATCTCTAGTCTCCTTCACCAACAATGAAAGTACAAATACAAAGGCAAAGAGTAAAGGCCCATTATTCATGGGCCACATGTTGGCCTGGAATGGGAAGGGTCCAAGGCTTCTCCCTTTTCAGCATTATAGTAAAGAGGAGGGATAAAGTTGACTAGGGCCTTTTGGACACTCTCCCGGTTCCAGTTTTTACAATCATAGCTTATCATTAGTTAGCAGATTAGAGCTAGTTACAGAATGTCTATTCATGTTCTTAAGTCCATAGAGGAATTACATTACCCAAGTACTCTGCATGTGCTCTTAACAGCTAGATAGATTGAATAGTTCCCTCATCATAAGTATCATGAATTCTGAGATTCATGCTGGCTTGAGGTGAGAGAGACAGCCAGTGCCCAAGTCCATAACGTATGTGTCTGTCTGTGTATATACATACATACATATGTGTATACACACACACACACACACACACATATATATATATATACACACACACTCACATATATATACACTCACACACACAAAAACCAACTCTCTGGACTAGCTGTATAGGCTTTATATATAACTACATATCACAGGATCATAAGACGATATACTTGAAGCTAGAAGTACCCTCAGAGGTTATCTAAGAAGTTGGTATTTCAACTCTAATGTGACCCTATTCCAGGTATGTTCCCTTCTACACACATACACACATACGCAGTTAGCTCCCAGATGAGGAAACTGAGGCTTAGAAAATTGAGATTC
>NW_020955039.1:2562-2788 GCF_900497805.2 Vombatus ursinus | reverse complement strand
CCAAGTACTCTGCCTCCAAAAGAAGTATTATTTCCACTGTATTACACTACTCTGCTCTCCTGTAACATAACATAGCATAGCATAGCATAGCATAGTCTGGAAAAGAGGCATGCCTCATTTAATTTACTTTTTCCATTGTGGATAGGTTGTACTCTTCTGAGTGACTTTGGACATCTTTTAGGAGACCTTGCAAAGTACCATGGCTTGATAAAATTGGCACAATTTT
>NW_020955039.1:930-2423 GCF_900497805.2 Vombatus ursinus | reverse complement strand
GGAAATGGCAAACCACTCCAGTATCTTTGCCAAGAAAATCCTAAATAGGGTCACAAAGAGTCAAACAGAACTGAAAAATGACTCAAGAACAGGTGCCAGTCACTATGCTAAGCACTTTACGAAAACTGTCAATATAAATATCCAGTCGGACATGACTGAAACAACTACTTTTTATGTTTCACTTAATATCAATTAGAGAGTTATCAAACAAAGCTATCTATGCTATTGTATCTTTCAAAGAACCTTGTAAGAGTAATTTAGCAAAGACTCAGTAACTTACATTGAAATCCAAAAAATGAAATCTAAGCTCAGGTCTTCTGATGTCATTTCCATTGCTCTGTTCACTATCTCACACTTCCTCTATGGACACTTGGAGACCACTTCCCACTTGACTGTTCTGAATTTCATTGGAATCTTATTATCCTGAAAGATCCCATCAGCTCTGAAACTGAAACTTACCCCTCCCTAGTAGTCCTTGCCCCTGGGGCCCATCCCCCTTCTAGAGGAGAGGGGTGATGGTGTATAGTTTATCCCAGAATCTCCTTTTAAGGAGCATACCTAGAGCACCCGTCTCATTACTACTCGCCTGGGTGTGCTCCGCTGGGCTCTATCATGCCCTGGGTGCCTGGGTACACTTCCACTGCCTTCTAACTTTTTTTTGATATGTTGACTCCTCCATTAGATTGTGGGTTTGAGGGCAGGGACTGTCTTTTGCCTTTTCATGTATCCCTTGCCCCTTGACACAGTGCCTGGCACATAAATAGCACTTGAAACAATGTTAATTGACTGACTTACTGAGAAGAGTCTGTAAGATGAAGGATTCAAAGAATGGAGCTGAGGTAAGGAATAGGTATGGAAACTGTGTAACTCTTTAGTTGTAACAATCTCAAGCTAACCCAAGTTGGGGAAGTGGTATGGTGATTACTGTGTTGTATTCCAAATATGGAGACCTGAGTTCAAATCCTATCTCAGACACTTGCTAGCTACATGACCCAGGTAAGCCAATTACCTTTTCTCACCTTTAGTTCCTCGCCTGTAAAATGAGGATAATAGTAGCACCTACATCAAAGAGTTGTTTTGAGAATCAAATAAGATATTGTATTTAAAGTGCTAGCTAAGGGGCAACTAGTTGGTGCAGTAGATAGAGAGCACTGCGCCTGGAGTCAGGAAGTTTCCTTTTCATGAGTTCAAATCTGGCCTCAGACACATACTAGCTGAGTGACCCTGGGCAAGTCACTTAACCTTGTTTGCCTCAATTTCCTCATCTGTAAAATGAGCTGGAGAAGGAAATGGCAAACCACTCCAGTGTCTCTGCCAAGAAGACCCCAAACGAGGTCATGAAGAGTCAGATGTGACTGAATCAGCTGAACAACAACAACAACATTTAAAATGCTTGTGCAGACCTTAAAGCATCCTGTAAATACTAGCCATTATTATCTGAAGATACCTTGTTTTTAAGTTACATTTTGTAGAAAGTAAAATCTAGCTATCAT
>NW_020955039.1:0-806 GCF_900497805.2 Vombatus ursinus | reverse complement strand
ATATTTTATAAAGATGAGAACTTAGGCATTTGGATCTGTAGTTAGGGACAGTTTCTCAATCGCCTTTTTGTGGTGGGTGGGCATGGGGTGGGCCATGATTTTTACAAATCATTTCATTTCCTTTTCTTCTTAGTGCCTTCCCTCCCAGAATCACTTTGTATTATTTTGTATGTGTTCTGCGTATTCTTCTATATGAGCATGTTATTTCTTCCAGTAGGATGTAAGACTTTTTTGGTCTTTTTATCCCCAGTGCCTACCATGGTGTGTCAATGAACTCCAGCAGCTCTCTATTACCTCCAGGATCAAGTCTGTCTGACATTTCAATCTCTTTATAACCTGGTCCCTTCTGGTTAAGTTAACTATATAGGGTCAAACAGTGGAAGTATTTAAATACAGGTTTTCGTAACTCCAAATATAGTCCTCTATCTGCTGCCTGTCAGGCATAGACTTCAATAATCCAGTGTCCCTTCTATGTTCTGATGGGGTATCAAAGAAAGACCTTTGTGGGGATATACAAATTTCCCATAGAAAAATAAATTTACTATGAAAGCTGAACAGTTGTAACATCAAGGCATGAGGGGTAAAGCAGGATTATGCATAGTTTAGAGTTGCGGATGGGGCTCAGGAAATCAGCCCCAGGATCCATGGCAGTAGCAGCTGTCACAAATATACTTTTGACCGTGCAAGACCCAAATTTAGGCAAGGAAATAATAATAAAGGCAGACAGTGACCAGCTGTCATTTCCATTCTTAGCTCTCCCTCCTTACTGTGAGAAACTTGAGGGAAACATAGGCAAAAACCAGTTT
>NW_020955038.1:2574-3989 GCF_900497805.2 Vombatus ursinus | reverse complement strand
AGCCCCTAAATGAGACTGAACTATGGTTGTACCAACTAATAGAGGGATCTAGAAGAGCTTTTCAACAACTTTCTTTTATATCTGCCACTGACATGACGTAGGAAAGACCTTGTCATTTTTACTCCTCATATCAACCCCCTCTGATTTGTGATTTCTTTCAATTTGTCCTTTATTAATTTAATCACCAGGTGGCATTGATAACCCCTCACCTGATCCTGTTCAGTAAAGAGTCTCTGGCTTTCAGGAGTGCCACATTCATATCAACTATATGTATACATGCCCAATAAGTTGAATAATGGAGTCAACTCTTCATAGAAGCAGACAAACATGCTTAGATAGTAGATGTAGCATTTGTTCTTAGGAAAGCATCAACAAATACAATGAATAATACCAAACCACGCAAAAAATATCTATTGAATGGCTGCCAGCCCAGGACATATCTAGAATTGTATAGGATTAATATGAGCTCAAGATTTCTAAGAAATGCATCATTTAAGTTTATTTAGTTCCTCATAGTCACAACTCTTGTGAGTGGGCAAAGAAGTGCCAAGATAATCTTGACTCATGTTTTCAGTAGGGCCTGTCGTTGGATGATAACACAAACTCTGGATTCAGAATTGCAGCTCTGCTTAGGGTATAGGGCTTGAGATCTAGTTTGAACTGGAACTCATCAAAGTTGTTGCTTTCTCTGATCTCTATCACTGGCAGAGAATACTGAATGATTTTAGCCTTGGGTAGCCCACCATGAAGCAGGCTAAGCAGATTCAACAGCCATTCCCTGCAAGGAACAATTCTACCACCCTGATACCCTGGTACAGTGGAAGTAACATCAATTAAGGCTTTGGCCATGCTATACTAGAGTATTCCACCTCCCGCCACCCCCCCCAAAAAAAGTCAAAGAGGTTATTTCTGTAACTTGATTGATCCAGGATTCCAAGGCTTAAGCCACTGACACATCTTCCTTTTTGCCTAAAGCTATAAAAGAGGCCAGTCCATAAGGGGTCAGTGTCCCTCAGACTTGGTGAATGTCTAACTTCTATGTGAGTCACCATTTTCATCTGACTGATGCAATTCGATGTGAAGAGAGGGAACGCATTTATTCAAACCACTGCTCTCTCCTTGGTGGAGGTGGGGGGGGAGGAATGTATCATTTCAATGCCATGGTTCAGCAAACCTTTTATTAATTTTTAGATTGTCTATGAGTGTTTCATTTCATTTTAATTTTAAACCCAATCTACCAGACTGTTTAAGCCAGACCTCTAAACACTTGCCCTTTATCTACAGATGACCTTGACAGCAAGATTCCTTTATTGGAGCTACATCGTATCACTTCCTGTCTCATTCTCTAGTCCATGCTCTATGGAACCATACAGTAGAGGTGTAGAGGCAGACAGAGTCAGAAGGACGCTGTATCC
>NW_020955038.1:2429-2535 GCF_900497805.2 Vombatus ursinus | reverse complement strand
ACCCATGAAATTTGGGAGCATGATCCCTATAATCCCAATTTCACATGTTTGTGGAGAGGACCAAAGGATATCATGGATATAAAAGTACTTTGTAAATATTAAAGAG
>NW_020955038.1:0-2393 GCF_900497805.2 Vombatus ursinus | reverse complement strand
TGTACACATCAACTGTTATCTGCTAGGGCTACTGTGAGGAAAGTGTTATAGAAATAAAGGGGAATTAATTTTTAGTGACAGAAACTGCTTAGACTCTGACGTTGAACATAAAGTTTGATGCTCCCTGCTTGTATTGATCACAGAACCCTTCTCAAGGAGCCCCTTAACCTCCAAAAACATTCAATCTAGTCAGCTTTGTCAAGGAC
Source organism: Vombatus ursinus (assembly GCF_900497805.2). NCBI lineage: Eukaryota > Metazoa > Chordata > Mammalia > Diprotodontia > Vombatidae > Vombatus > Vombatus ursinus. The sequence goes on along the minus strand of NW_020955038.1, from coordinate 2,187 downwards.
AGATCCATATCTTTGGTATTGAAAGAAATGGCAGGTGTAATTGCTGAGCCACTGTCAATGATCTTCAGGAGATTGTAGAGAATGGGAGCCTGGTAAGAATAGAATAAGGGCAAATGTGTTGATGTAAAAAGAAAAGAAAAGAAAAGAAAAGAATGAGACCTAAAAGCTACTGACCAGTGAGTTTGATTTATGTTCCTAGCAAAATTCTACAATTGTAAGTTAGATTTCCACTGTTTTCTTTTTTACTCTTAAGCAGGAGAATAAGTTTATGATTGCCAATTAAAATGACAGAAAGAATCCCAGTAGATACTGAAGGATTAAAAACAAGAATTCTTATTAATAATAACCAGCATTTATATAGTGCTTGAAGTTTCACAAAACACTTTGCAAATATTATTTAATTTGGTGATGAACAGGATGCTCTAGAAAGTCCTGGAAACACTTACATGAATTGATGCAAAGTGAAATGAGCAGAACCAAGAGAACATTGTATGCAGTAACAGCAATAAAGTATGCAGAACCAGGAGAACAATTTATACAATAACAATACTATAAAGACAAACACATAACTTTGAAAGACAGGAACTCTGATCAATATAATGCCCTACCATAGTTGCAGAGGACTCATGTTGAAACATGCTATCCACTTTCACATTGACAGCTAATGGTCTCAGAGTGCAGATTGAGGCATATATATATATATATGTATATATATAATACATAAATATGCATGAATATGTGTATATATGTATACAGACACACACATATATAGGCAAGAGGACATGGTTAATGTGGGAATTTGTTTTGCTTGGCTATACATATTTGTAACATGTTTTGTTTTATTTATTTTTACAATGGGTGGGGAAGGGGCATATGAGAAATCAGAAATGAAAACAAAATAAAATTAGAATAAAAGAACAGGGGTTTATGAGAGTTTCTTCTCATCAATGACTTCCTTGGGAGTATATATGCTTAGTAGTGGAATCTTTGCATCAAAGGATCTGGACATTTTAGTCACTTTATTTGCATAATTCCAAATTGCTTTCTGAAATGGTCACACTGATTCACAGCTCTACTAACAATGCATTCGTGTGTGCATCTTCCAACAATGCCTTCAAAATGGATTCTTTTCATCTTGTGTCATCTTTGCCAATTTGCTACAGTAAAGCCTCAGGGTTTTGTACAAATTTTCGTTTCGTTTATTATTAGTGATTTGGAGCATTTTTATCCATATTTCACAGCTCTTCTTTTGACACCTGTTTTTGTTCATATCCTTTGACCCTGTCTATTAGGGAGTGTTTTTCAGTCTTACAAATAACTGTTACATATGCACTTAAAATAACATTTGTTTATTAATTCCCTCCCCATCACAAACCTTCCTTGACTGTTTGTTGCTAACTAAAATATCCTTCCTGCTAAGCTGCTTTCCTCCTATGAGGAGGCTTTGGAGCATTTGTTAATTGAGTCAAAGATACTTTTACTCTGATTTTCCTCTATGATAATTCCAAAGAGGAAGTATTTAATCCTACTCAAACTAATTATGATTCCCTTCCCAGTCTGTTCCCTCTCACCTTGATATAATTCTCAATTACAGATCCTTGCTTTTTAAAAAAGGTTTTCTAAGTGTTTTACTTAGCGCAATGTTGTTTGATCATCACAATTTTTCTTTCAGGTTTTGCAGATATTGTCACCTTATTTAACTGATGTGCAAATTGAGGCTCAAAGGTTAAAGCTGTGTGCCTTGCATCACACAGCTAGCCAGTGTCAGAAGTGGCATTAGAACTCAAGTCTTCCTTATTGTGTGACCAATGACATTTCTAATACATTGTGATTCCTGGAGAATCACAGGATTCTCCCCTCCCCTTCAGCTACTGGGTATTATTTAGGCAAATAACCATTATCTGGTGTAACAGTTGTTTCAATTGTCTCTCCCACAACAACTATACGTAATGGGGGTCTGGTGCATCTGGAGACCACATCAGAGATACAACCCCTCCATGTGCAGAACCTGAAAGTCTTGCTTCCAGTAGAAATGTGATTATGTGTAAGGAAATTGCTTTGGAGAAATTGTATAGTGTATGTGGACAGTGTAACTGGTTCTTGTTGGCTGGGGACATGGTTAGGAAGAGCCTTCTTCATATAGCTATGTAGCTGAAGGGTCTTCATGAAGGCTTCAAGGAGCTTGGT
>NW_020955037.1:2567-5139 GCF_900497805.2 Vombatus ursinus | reverse complement strand
GAAGACATGTGGGAGCTGGGTCTGAATGGGCTTGTAGGTTTGGGTAGGTTATAGGGCTACAAGAGACCTCAGAGCTCATCTGGTCTAACCTCCTCTTTTGGGAAAAAAATAAAAGGTGTTGGTGGAACCAAGATGTTGGACTAAAAGCAGTGACTTGCTTGAGCTCTCCCCCAAATCCCTCCAAATCCCTGCAAAAAATGGCTCTAAACAAATTCTAGAGAAATAGAACCCACAAAAAGACAGAGTGAAACAAATGTCCAACCCAAGACAGCCTGAATGGTTGATCAGAAAGGTCTATTCTGCCAGATAGGGAAAGAAAAAAAGTGTGTCTGACCTTAAGAGGAGGGCAGGGACATGGCCAAGGTCACACAGCCATTGAGGGCAGACTCAGTGTGCCGGCTGCGCCATGCACTCTCCTCCTATAAGGAGCAGGCTGCCAGGGTCATACTACTTACCAGTCTTCGGAGCCTACCCGGATAAACACACAGAGACGAGCCCATCAGGAGGTGCCAACACTGGAGCTTTATTCAGAGGCCATCACAGCAAGGCCAAGCAGGAAGGCCAGAGCAAGAGAGCAGGAGCAAAGAGAGAGAGAGCTCCGACCATTACCGTTCCTTAAGTACCTACTTAGACCCTCCTCCTCAGCCCGCCTACTAGTCAACGATTGTAGGGTCAGATACTGGAAGGGGATGTCTGAGTTTAGCGCACCAAGGGAGAGGAAGTGACGCAGGAGTCTAGGACCGGCTACAGGAAGGAGGCGTCTGGGATTAGTGCATAGACAGAGGGAGAGTATGTGACCTAGGAAGTCAGGCCCAGATACCGGGAGGAGGCGTCTGGGGTCAGTGCTACACAAAGGGAAAGTACGTGACCCAGGAAGTCAGGAAGGACACAGGAAGGAGGTGTCTGGGGCTGACGTTGCACTTAGGGAGGGGACTAAGCAAAGGGAACTCGTCCTCTGCAGTCCCACTCCCACGTGGCACAGCCCCCTGCCTCAGGAGCACATGCTCCGGCTACTTCCTTGTATTCTGTTCCTTCCCCAGCTTATCACAGCTCCACATAGCACTGCTCACTGCCTCAGGAGCGTGAGCTCTGGTTACTTCTCCGTATCCAGTTCCCATCCCAGTTCACCACAACTCCCCTAGCACAGCCCCTGCCTGGGGAGCGTGAGCTCCGGTTACTTCCTAATATCTTGTTCCTACCCCATCTTGCCACAACTGGCACTTGGCAGTAGCCAACATCAGACAGTCCCTCACAACTCAGGCCTTGAACCCAGATCTCTCCAGCCTGCCAGGCCAGCTGCCTTATATTTTGGCCTCTCCCTTCTCTGACAGCCAAGCTTCATGGGCCCAATGTCCCTGGGCAGGCTCTCCCCAGAATCCTGTGGGCAGGTTCCCCACAGAGCTGGGGTTTGGGGAGTCTTCAGTTATAACTGTGGGAATAAGTAAAAAGCAATCCCAGCCCCCTCAGCTTGGCCCAGCATGGGATATTCACTTAGCAGAGTGAGGCTGAGCCAATCCCTTGGTTGCCCTGAAAGAGTTTCTTCAACTTGTGAAATAAGGGTGATGACCCCCACCTGCCTCACTCAGAGCCCTAACTGAACATTTTCTTGGGGCTACATCGGGTTACTCTAGGCAAGGTCACTGTTTCCTGTCCTCATAAATCTCCCAGTGTAGTGAGGGAAAGGATGTGCCTTGGCCATGCTCAGTGTGGTAGTGGTGGCAAAGCCTTGTCCAAAGGAGGCAAGCCATGGAGAGGCAGGGATCAAGAACTGCTTAGTGGAGGTGGGCTGGGTGACAGTTGGGCTTTCATTGAGGGAAAGGAAGGTACAGATTATCAACAGAGCAGTGGGGAGGATTTTCAGCTGTACAAAGGGACCTGCTTGGACGGCAGAAGGGGGCTCTGGGAATCAGGGTGGGAAAGGAAGCAGAATATCCCCTGAGCAGAGCTCATGTGCCCTTTCCTTTCCCTCCCTGGGGAGGTTAGTGGGGTTCAGCCCCCCAGAGAAAGAGGGCTTCTCCCCCAACCTGCCCAGATCAGCCTCATGCACATCCATCCCTAAGATTGTCCCCTCCTGCAAACAGCCCGAAGAGGCCAGAAGCAGGAGCCAGATCCAGTTGTTTGTCAAAATGTGGACAGAAATATAGGAGAGCAAGTTCATTAGGAGGGGTAGAAACATTTCCTCAATAGGCTCAAACTGATTGCAGCAAATATTTTATTTAATAGAAATCTAAAGGAAGGCACAATACAGAAAGATGTGGCCTCCATGAAATATGCTCCAATATTATCTAACCCAAACTGTTAGCAATGACTGAACCTGAGCAGGAATGGAGGTAGGAATAGAAACACACACATACACACACACACACACACACACACACACACACACACTCTCTCTATAGTTATATATACTCACACTCATGCACCTCCGGTAAAATCATTACATAAATAATTTTTTGGTGAGGCAGTTGGGGTTTAGTGACTTGCCTAGGGTCACACAGCTAGTGAGCTTTATGTCTGAGGCCGCATTTGAACTCAGGTCCTCCTGACTCCAGGGCCGATGCTCTATCCACTG
>NW_020955037.1:2261-2529 GCF_900497805.2 Vombatus ursinus | reverse complement strand
GTTCCTAGCTGACCCCAGTAAACAATTTTAATACATATCAATTAAGAATCTTGGTGAGGACAAAAAAGGGGGTCTCCAGAAGGTCTTCACAAACATATGGTTGACTTGGAAGTGGAGAGGTCAGGCAGACAAAGGCAAAACCGGCTGAGAACCTTAACTCCTAAGGGAGATCTCATGGACAAAGATGGTGGAAGAGCTGGGCATAGCTCCTCATGGGTGAGCATTCCTGTCTTCCATGTGGATTTTGACATGTATGAGGACTCACCTC
>NW_020955037.1:633-2207 GCF_900497805.2 Vombatus ursinus | reverse complement strand
CTCACTCCATCCGTAGGTCTAATTTTTAATGTTTTCTTCTTGTATGAATATATATGAATACTCTTCCATACTCCCTTGCTGTACATATTTTAGTTCTCATATGTACTTTTTATACTAATCAATATATGTGGTATCCCCCATATATTCTCTATGGTCACACACACATATATGAGCAATTATGTATCCAATGCATATAAATACAGTATCTGTTCATTTTGACTCATATTTATGATTATTCATGTATCCTCTATATGTTTAAATATATGAGCAATCATCATATATAAGCACATATGAGCTTTTCTGTATTTCTAGATGAGTATTTCATTCAGGAGTATTCATTCCATTCATATTTTTGTACAAACCAGTACCTTATTCTCTGTCTATATTACTATATATGAGCACTGATATACTCTCTGTGCACACAGACAGGAGTCTTCATAAATTCTCTCAGGGGGAGAGAAGCAGTAGAATACTTTCAGGTATATAGAGGCGATATAGGAGAATGTGAGGGTGTATACACACATACATATAGGAAAAGGGAGAAAATTGGTATTCATAGATGAATAGAGAATGAATGTGTGAGTACTTATATAGCAGGAATTGAGAGAATGATTGCTAAAGTTTATGAGGAGACATTTCTAAATCATATAAATGAATGTATGTAAAGTATCAATGAGTACACGCACACAAGAATGAAGAGAAAGAACCTGAGTATATACATATATGTATTTATACATATATGCATATATCATCTGTCTTCATATGTATGAGTCATCATACATGTTCTAAGTATTCATTTACACAAATATGAATTACTTTACTTTTTACAAGATTACAAATTATTGCTTATTTACAAGGGAGATTTTGTAGTCATGTATATGAATACTCATACATCAGTATCTAGAATATATATAAATGAGACATACGGGCTCTTTCCTGTCTGTAGGATTATTTCATCATATGCATACATATATAATCCCACATACACCTGTATACAGAGGGTCATTCGGTAATCATAAAGAGGAATATCGGGGGAGAATGGGTGATTCCTCCCTGACAATGATGTACAGAGGAAGTATTCGAGGCCTCGGGGACAAGAGCACACAAAGCCCGGTGCTTTAGAGGGGGGTGGGACAGAGGGCCGGCTGCACAGACAACAGGGGGGCGCTGGACATCCCTCCCGGTCCCCGGGTTCCGCTCCCTCCCTTCCTCCTCCCCAAATGATAACAGTCAGGTAACCCCCGCCTCCCCCGGCAGCTCGGGACACGTGCAGCTGCGGTGAGGGAGAGGAAATGAACAAAAGAAGGTGTTAGAAAGAAGGAAAGTGAGCTGGAGAGGAACTGATGTAGAGCAGGAAATGAGATCCATAGTGTGCGACAGGGAGGGATGCTGTCTCCATGGAAACACTGAGCGGGATGGCTGATGGGAAGAGCGGAGGGAGCAGCGGGATTTGTTGGAGGACTCCTGCCTCACCAAAGTGCCCGTGACGTCACCAACAGCGGACACTCAGAAGGGGCGGGGGAGGGCCACCTTGCCCATTCTCAGCTCCCATTGGCTGGTGGCTGCCTGAGGAC
>NW_020955037.1:0-517 GCF_900497805.2 Vombatus ursinus | reverse complement strand
TGGCTCTGAGATGTGACAGTCCCTGTGAGGTGGGGGGTGCAGGAGGTCCTTCTGGTTCAGGAGGCAGGTCCAGGAAGAACTCCTGGATTTATTCCGATCTTTAGGCTTAGAATAAGGGCAGAGTTTACTGATGGGGGGCTGTCCCAAAGGAAAGCATGAGACCAGCAGGGTCTTCTCAGCTGGGGAGTGAGGGGCAGTTGGCTAACATTGGGGGAGGGGTGTGGATGTAGAGTCTGAATGCACTTATAGGTGAGGATAGGGTTTAGGGGTGAAAGAGACCCCAGAGCTCGTCTGGTCCAACCTCCTAATTTAGAGAAAACATAACTGAGGTGAAGAGAAGGGCAGGGACATGGCCAAGGTCACACAACCAGTAAAGGCCAGAGGCAGACCTTGAGCCCACCTTCCACATCTTCCTCCTCTGTCAGTCAAGCATCATGGACTAAGAGTCCCTAGAAGTCACTGGGTAGAAGCTAATGGGCAGGTTGCCCAAAGAAATAGGGGTTCTGGGAGTCTTCAG
>NW_020955036.1:3895-4126 GCF_900497805.2 Vombatus ursinus | reverse complement strand
TCTGTTAAGTACATTGTGGCTGTCTGTTAAGTACTTTGTGGCTGTCTCTTAAGTACTTTGTGGCTGTCTCTTAAGTACTTTGTGGCTGTCTCTTAAGTACTTTGTGGAGTCTCTTAAGTACTTTGTGGCTGTCTCTTAAGTACATTGTTGCAGAGCAACAATGAAACAGAAGAGACAACTTCAATGGCAGTTGCTGCTGCGGTTCAGTCATGTCTGACTCTTTGTGACCCC
>NW_020955036.1:3644-3712 GCF_900497805.2 Vombatus ursinus | reverse complement strand
AGTTTCTCATTTCCTTCTCCAATTCATTTTTACAGATGAGGAAACTGAGGTAAACAGGGTTAAGTGAT
>NW_020955036.1:293-3594 GCF_900497805.2 Vombatus ursinus | reverse complement strand
TCGCCCAGGGCCACACAGCTAGTAAGTGTCTAAGGACAGCTCCTAATTCCAAGCCCACTGCACCGCTAGCTGCCCATTAGAGTACCCACATTTTCGAGTGATCAAATGGACACAGGCCCTTAAACAGAGCCCACTATGTTCTCATTGAGGAAAAAGACACTGAGCTGCTGAGAAAAGTTTGACTCAAATAGTTTGGGAAATTTTCCCCAATATAGGGCTTGCTGTAATTCCTTATCTAGGACCACAATGGAAGCCTAGGCTCAGTCTGGGATGGCAGGAGAATCTCAGCAGAGGCCTCACCTTCTAGGCAAGCTTTCCTGATGCCCTTAGGTGTGAATGCCTTCCTTGCCAAATTTCCTTCTACTTACTTCTCTTTATAAAGTAGAATGTAGTCTCCTCCTGGGAGAATGGCATCTCTCTCATGGCAAGGCCTGGTTCAGTCTTGTCTTCAGATGCATAGCATCTTCCCAATACCTGGTCCATAGTAGAAGTTTAACCTGGGTTTGCCAAATGGCATTAGTAGCTCAACAGCATGTGGGGGGCCCTCCAGGTCTCAGCTTGACATCTCTCAAATCTAACCTCTGTCCAGCTCTCAACACGAGGAAGCCAGGAAAACGGTAAGCAACTTCACAACAGACATTGAGCCAGCATTTTATTCCTTAGAAGAGAGGCTTATAACATTTATAAGAAAGAAAATCTAAAAATTCATACAATAATGAAGAATTTTAATTACTTTCCAGAATCATTGCTTGTTTTCAAATTTCAGCATATTTTTCACAGGCTAATTACCTGGCTAGATAATTAGAATGTTGTGAAATGGAATGTTCCTCATTTATGCACCAATGGAAAGGATAAGGCCTAATGAAGTCCACTGGCTCTGAATTTCAATCAAGGGCAGCATTGGTATGGATGACTGGGGCCCAAGAGTCAAGGTGATCGGTACAGCCTTGGCCAGACAGCTCACACTTGCCTGGTGTCAGCAGCCTCAGCGTCTCCACCTCCCAGGAATTAATTGAAAGGAAGGCTCAGTATGGGAGGAGGGTGGTGGTGGTTGTATCAGTTCACAGGGCACAGCTGGAAAGATAACATGACGAACTCAACTGGGAGAAGAAGGGAGAAGCCCAAGGGGATGGTTCCCCCCACCCCAGAATCTAAATGTTTGCCTGCAATCAATAGGACTGCAATTTACAGGAAGAATGTGAATTGGTTTATGATAGAAAAAGGGAAAAAATAGTGAACACTGGAGAACTCAGCATTCATTGAAGAAACGCTCATTTGAATGGTGAGGGAGACAAAGGCTTCTTCTTAATAGCGTTAGAAGCTTTAGAGAAACTCCTTGCCCCTTCCTAAAGACAAGCTGATACCAAATGTGGAAAACAAGCCTCTGAGCTAAGGGGACCGTGAAGATGCCAAGAAAGGTAAAGATGCCGGTAAGTACAGATTAGAACTCAGTTAAGAGCAGGGGCTGAGTACCAAGCCTTCCAGATTTCAAGTTGGCAAAGCTCAGTTCCAACACCAGCCTACACAGGACATTAGGTAAGGTCATCTCTCTGGGCCCCCTGCTTCTCCTCAGTAGATGCAGGAGTTGACTTCTGAAGGCCCTCCCAGCTCCGAATTTGTGGTGCCAAGATAAGGAATCTCTTTGACTGCCTCTCATTACTTAGCTGCATGAGCCTGGACAAGTCACTTATCACTCTGGGCTTCAGTGAGCTCAGTGGCAATATAGGTATAAGAATTATTTATCTCCCAAGGTTGTTATGAGGAATAAGTTAGATAATGTGGACAAAATGCTGTGGAACAGTAAAGGCTATGTGCTAGATGCCAGTCAGATCCCTTCATAAGAAGCTACAGGAGCCTGCTGTTACCAAAGTGCAAATTATAATGCTGATGACCGCTTGGAACTGGTGTGGTCACCATCGAGGCCTTGGCCATCCCTTAGCTGCATGGAGGTTTTCACTAGTGCAATTTGATGAAACAGTATTCAATCTATTGAAAATATTTCCAAGACACAGGGAATCAAATCTTTTCTCAAGAGAGTTCTCTGTAGAAAAAAAAAAAAGTTCCCTATGATTTATCATTTTCAAAGGAAAATAGAGTTCAGCTGGAGGGTTGGGGTGAGGAATGCTTTCTAATTCTGAACCCAAAGGAGACTTCAGCATTTGAACTCTGCTCACCTTATAGGCCACTTCCTCCAAAACACACTTTGCTGAATGAAACAGACATTTTATAGAGAAGGAAACTGAAGACCAGAGAGGGAGGTTAACTTGGTTAAGGCAACACAGGAAGTCAATAGCAAAGAAAGGATTTAAATCCACGTCTTCTGACTCCGTATCCAGGGCCTCCCTTCAACCCCTATGATGCCACAAGGTCCTAAACAGGAGAGGAAAGAGGCGTTAAACCTTATAAGCAAAGTCCACAGAGCACGGACACGTAATGGCGCTGTCACTCTGGTCCCTACCAAAAAGGGAACCATCTGGGGGTCAAGAAGAGCGTGGCCTGCCCAGTCCCTCTGGATGGAAGGGACAACTCTTTCCAATTCAAGATGAAGGCATTACAGCAACGACCTAAGGAATAAGCAAAAGGCTCTTAGCAAATCGTCAACCCCGCCTCCTGAATGCAATGAGAGCAGACGCTCCCAGGATGGACCAGCGGTGCTGGAATCAGTCTTTCTCAACATCTGCCGCATGTTTGATTTGGCCTCCATTTTTCCCATTTTCAAATGGGAAATCATGAATCTTTTCCTTTTCCTGTAATGGGCAGAGACATGACCTCAGTACAAGGATAGGAAATGAGTCTTGCCAGCAGCAACACAGTCTTGTCATTTGTATGTCTGAGAGCTAGAGTTGCCCGAGGAATGCTGCTTAGGCTGACACTCTTTCCCAAAAGAAACACACAACTCTCTGGGAACAAAGGAAACGAGGTAGGAGGGAGCAAGGAGAACGCTGGACCCCAAAACGTGAGGATTTGCTGTGTAACCTTAGGCAAAATGCTTCATCTCTGATCCTCCATCTGTTCACCTGTAAAATGGGGATGATAACTCACACTGTATCTGCCCCATCATAAGGTGACTGGGGGCTCAGATGAGATCATGGATGCAAAAGCACTTCACAGATGTTCGTCATCATATTGCAATTATCTGCCTTCTCTTCATCTTATTCAACAGAGTTCTGATAGAAACAGCCCTGGAACTGACCAACTGTCTCTCTCTCTCTCCCTCTCCCTCTCCCCTCTCCCTCCTGCACTCTCTCTCTCTCTCTCTCTCTCTCTCTCTCTCTCCCTCCTGCACTCTCTCTCTCTCTCT
>NW_020955036.1:0-94 GCF_900497805.2 Vombatus ursinus | reverse complement strand
CTCTCTCTCTCCCTCTCTCTCTCTCCCCCCCTTTCTCTCGCTCTCTCTTTCTCTCTCTCCCCCCCTTTCTCTCTCTCTCTCTCCCTCCCTTTCT
>NW_020955035.1:2182-4213 GCF_900497805.2 Vombatus ursinus | reverse complement strand
CCTTTGTGAAGTAGGGGGATGACCCCTAGCTGCTACACCCAGAACCCTCCTTGAACATGTTCCTGGGGCTTGGAGGGGAGAGCCCAGGAGAGGCTGCAGAGGCCAGAAGCAGGAGCCAAATCCAACGGTTGTTCAAAATTAGGCCAGAAATATGGGAGAACAACTTCACCAACAGAGGTATACACACTTCATCACTAGGCTGAGTGGCTGGATGGGACCATTTATCATTCAATTTGTTTAAGCAAATAAGAAAGTTAATGCCAATTTAAGGAAAGAAAAACAGACAAAGATGTGTCACATGAAAAAAGCCTTCTAACCTGACGCCTTCCACATTATGAATAATGATTGAAAAGAAGTATATTGAGGAAAGGAAACACATTCTTTTTTCCTGTCTTTCTCCTCTCCCTTTTTCACTTTCTCCCTCATTCTTCCTCTCTCTCTCTCTCTCTCTCTCTCTCTCTCTCTCTCACACACACACACACACACACACACACACACACACTTCCTATCTAATCATTTCATAAAGCATTTTCTTTTCTAAATTTTTATTTTCAGTCAGGCTCACACTCTTTTATAGGTTTTGCTTATTTTACTCTGTATTCATATCCTCGTCTTCCCTAGTTTCCCTGACATCTTCATATTTGTCATTTCTTATAGCCCAGTAATATTCTATTATACTCTGGAACCATTAGGGAGCAAGGTAGCACAGTGGATAGAGCACTGAGTCTGAAATCAGAAAACCCAGGTTCAAATCTAATCTCACACTGTGAGATCCTGGGCAAGTCATTTAACTTCTGCCTGCCTCAGTTTCCTAAACTGCAAAATCCAGAAGAGCACCTACCTCCCAGGTTTGCTGTGAGGATGAGATGAGATCATATTTGTAAAGTGCTTTGCAAACCTCAAAAGACTTTAGAAATAGTAGCTATTAGCAATTATCACATCGACCAAAAAATTTGTCAAGCTTCTTGGAAAGTATGTACAAAATCAATATTAAGGCCCACATACCATCAGAAGGGATGGGGTAACCTTGTTCAGAAGGTTATGGAAGCATAAGTTTGATACAAAGATTGAAGGTAAAACAATCAGGTGAAAATAATTTCCACACCAAAAATCCAACCACTAGGACTCAGGGATAGGCAACCTGAGGCTTGGAGGTCACCTGTGGCCCTCTAGGTCCTCAAGTATAGCCCCTTGTCTGAATCCAAACTTTTGTTCTGTGAAGTTTGGATTCAGTTGAAGGGCCACACTTGAGGACCTAGAGGGCCACATGTGGTCTGGAGGCCACAGGTTCCCCACCATTGCTTTTTAGTGCAAGAACACCTGTTTCTGCTATTTGTGGCTGTGGAGGGCAGAGATGGCATGGGGCCCACCTTTCCTCTCAGAGTCATCAAATCCATCCCTCATTTCCTCATATGTCAAATGAGCTAGAGAGAGAAATGGCAAACCAGTCCATTATCTTGGCCAAGAACACCCTCAGCAGAGTCATGAAGGGTGAGACATGACTGAAGAAAATCAAAAACAACATAGGGAGAAGAAAAGTTTTCTTTTTTTGTTGTATTTCAAGTCAGTTTGTGTCTTTGTGACTGCATTTAAAGGTGTTTGTCTAAGATACTGGAGTGGTTTGCTAATTCCTTCTCAAACTCATTTGGCAGATAAGGAAAGAGAGGGTTAAGTGACTTGGCCAGGGTCACATAGCTAGTATGTGTGTAAGACCTGATTTAAACTCAGGAAAAGGAGCCTTCCTGACTCCAGGCCCAGCACTGACTGACTCTCTCTCTCTCTCTCTCTCTCTCTCTCTCTCTCTCTCTCTCTCTCTGTGTGTGTGTGTGTGTGTGTGTGTGTGTAAAACCTAGCTACCCTAATAAATGAGCAGGCCACATTATATTGATCGCGTGCTTGGGTGCTTGTATTCAGACCCCACTTCTAAGATCATATTTCTCCCTGGCCTCAGAAACACTATCCCTGACAGTTTCCCTCCATCCCAAAGACCCTGTCTCTGGCAGTGACTCTTGAGTGGGCCCAGTGAGGTGA
>NW_020955035.1:0-2151 GCF_900497805.2 Vombatus ursinus | reverse complement strand
ACACTCTCTCCCTGTTGCAAGAACAAGCTGACCTCTGCAGAATTTCCCTTGTATGACCAGGGCTATCTTGTACCAGCAGAACTATCAAGCACTGATGCCCACAGTTATGGTATACAGTCCAAAGGTCTAGCTATAGACATCAACTCCTCAATCATGTTACAAATTCTTCACTTTACTGTCTAGATCCAGATAGCTTTCTTTGACTTCTCGGTGCTGCCTCATTATTAATTCTCAGCTTCTGTGGGTGGAGTTTTCTGATTGCATCGCCTGTCCTGGAGCTCTCCTGGACCTGTCAGGCTCTGAACCAATCCCAAACCATGGAGGTACCAAGTCTTCTTGATCCTACTTTTCCACAGCTCTCTCCCACATCCCCTTCTCTCCATCACCAACTTAGTCCATGCCCAAGGCCAATAGCAAAGGCCTCCTGCTGGTGGTGGAGGAGAGGGGTCCTCCTGCAGACATTCTCTGCCCTCATCAACCTATTCTCTTACAATTTCCGAAATGGCGTTCATTCCTAGAGCACAGCTCTGACCCTGTCTCTCTGCTGCCCAGAAAGCTTCATCGGCCACCCTTGCCTGCAAGATAAAAGACAAATGGTTCTCTGTGGCTTTTGTAGTCTGTCACAGTCTTGATCCTGCCTCCCTTTCCAGGCTGACCACCCCTTCCTCCCCTGCACACACTCAGTGCTCCAGCTACCTGGTCAGTTTGTCCTGGAGATATTTGCCCTCGCCATTGTGGGAGCATGATTATCTAACGTGCAGCCAGGTGGCTGGAGTGTTCACGCTGGAGTCAGAAAGACTGGAGTTCACACACAGCCTTACCCACTTCCTTCCCAGCCGAGTGAACCAGAGCAAGTCTGAACATCTGTCTGCCTCAGTTCTGTCAATTGTAAAATCTGGAGAAGAGCACCCCTACCTCCCAGGGTTGCTGTGAGGATGAGATGAGATCATATTTGTAAAGTGCTTTGCAAACCTCAAAAGACTTTAGAAATGGTAGCTATTAGTGATTATTACATTCACCATAAACTCTGTCAAGCCTTCTTGTAAAGCAGCTACAGAATCAATATTAATGCCCACTTACCTTCAGAGGGGATGGGGTAACCATGTTCAGAAGGGCATGGAAGCATAAAGTTTGACACAGAGATCGAGGGTAAAAGAATCAGGTGAAAATTATTTCCAGACCTCAACTCCATGCACTAGGTAATCCAAGGACACCTGTGTCTGCTATTTGTGACTGTGGAGTACAGAGATGGCACGGGGGCTCCTTTTCCTCCATCGTGGCCTCTCCCTCCTCTGACAGCCAAGCTTCGTGGGCTGAAGGTCCCTAGGAAGGCTCTCCCCAGAAGGCTGTGGGCAGGTTTCATGTAGGGCTAGGGGCTCTGGGAGTCTTCAGTTATGACAGTTGAGTTAAGTAAAAAGTTAAGTAAAAGTGGGGTTAAGTAAAAATTTAGCAGTAAAACACTTTCAGGTATTAAGGGAGGATTTGAGAGAACTCTTATCAGTGATTACAGCCAGAGAATATCAGCATACACACAGAAACATATATATGAAAAGAGAGAACATGGTTGCTCATATAGATGAATAGAGAGTGAATGTGTGAGTACTCATCCAGGTAGGAAAAGAGAGAGTGATGACTAATGTTTATGAGGAGGTAGAATGTATGAGTCATATTAATGAATTTACAGAAAATATAAATGAGAACATGTACATAGGAATGAAGAGAAAGAACCTGAGTACATTTATATGTATATATATGTGAATCTATTCTCTGACTTCTTATGTGTGAGCTGTCATATTTTCTCTATATATTCACTTACAAAATATGAATTATGTATATTTTAGGAAACAGACTCTGTAGTCATATATATGAGTATTCATAGATGAACATAGGGAATAAAGAGAAATGAAATATCTGAGTTTATGTTCTATATAGGAATATATAAGACATATGTGTGTATATACATCCACTCATATCCATCCATAGATACATACATATATATATATATATATTTATGATAGAAAGATAGCCATTCAGTCCTCATAAATAGGAATAGAGGGAGGGAATATAAGATTATTCCCTTACATAAATCTATAGAACAAAGGTTTGAGCCCTCCTGGATAAAAATGTACAAAGCCCAGGAGTTTTGAAGAG
>NW_020955034.1:1665-4498 GCF_900497805.2 Vombatus ursinus | reverse complement strand
TTCTCTCTCTTTTGTGCCAGAGGTCCATTGCACTGGGTGTCCCCTCTCCCCTCATCCCCACCCCTACCCCTTCTAATTCCTCCTTTACTTGATGCCAGAATTATCTTCCTCCTTCCTTGATTTGATCAGTTGTTCTTCTATTAAAAACCTCCAGGTTTTCTTAGTTCAGATGTTTATCGCAGGCATTCTAGACCCTTGAATCCATCCCTATCCTACTTTGCCAGTCTTGTCTCACGTGAATCTCTTCTATGCTCCAGCCAAACTGGACAACTCACTCTCCCCTGAAACATGGCCTGTATTTTCCCATCTCCACTCCTTTACTCATGACATTCTCTATGCCTAGAATGTCCTTCCTTCTCTTTGCTTGTTGAATCCCTCTCTTGTACGGGTAGAGGAGCCATCCTTTGAAACTGAAGTCAAAAGCTGCATTAAAAGGTAATTAATAGAAACATGTTTGGCATGTGCATGTTGGCATTAGGTTAACAGAAGACTATGAGAGGTGTGTGTGGGAAAAGCACTGGATATGGAGTCAGAAAAACTGAGTTTAATCTCATCTTTGCTACTTTACTGTTACTGTTGCTACTATTACATCACCATCATCACCACCATCACTATTACCTTCTCTTCCTCTTCCTCCTCCTTCTTCTACTACTGCAACTACTGCCACTATTATTACTACTATTATCACCAACACCACTACAACCATCCATTGCTTTCTCTTCCTCCTCCTTCTTCTTTTACTATTGCTACTACTTCTATTACTAATAGTACTACTGCTCCTACTACCACCACCACCACCACCACTATCACCATCCACTACCTTTTCTTCCTCCTTTTCCTCCTTTTCCTTCTCCTACTGTGACTACTACCACTACTAGTATTACTACTACTACTACCACCACTACTACCACCACCCACAACCTCTTTTTCCTCCTCCTCATTCTACTACTGCTACTACTACCACCACCATTATTACTATTACTACTACCACCTCCACCAACACCATCACTGCTACTCCTCTTCCTCCTAATCCCCCTCCTCCTACTACTCATTTGATCTTTACAACAACTCTGGGAGGGGTAATCCTATCATTATCCTTATTTTACAGATGAGAAAACTGAGGTAAACAGAGATTAAGTGAATTACCTAGGATAACACAATTAGTAAGTGTGTGAGGCAAGATTTGAACTCAGGTCTTCCTGACTCCAAGTCCTACACTCTGTCCACTGCCCATATAGCTACTACCTATGTAACCTTAGTCAAATCATTTTCCCTCCTTAGTCCTCAGTTTCCTCACATGTAAAATGAATGATCACATAATTAGAGTTGGAGGGAACTTACAAGTTATCAAGCCCAACACTCTCATGTTACAGATGAGAAGCCTGTGGTCCAGAGAGGACCAATGATTCATTTTCACCCACAAGGAAAGTTAGTTCAATATCAGAGATGAGATTTTAACCCAAGTCCTGAGACTCCAGAGCCAGGGTTCTTTTCACTGCATTGCAACACACTGTCTCCATAGGATATGAGACTAGATGGACTGTGTACGGTCTTTCCCTAGCTCTATATTTATGGTGGCATAATCTATGCTTTGTATCTTGTCCACCTCCAAATTAGATTGTAAGCTCCTTGAGGGCAAGGATTCATTTTCTTTTTGTATCCACAGTGCCTAGCACAGTGATTGGCACAGAGGAGGCAATTAATAAAATGTTTATTGAACTGAATCAAGTATGCAAAGGAAAGGAAGGGATTAAAATAGATTTGGGTATGATAGTACTCAATTGCTCATTTAGCATTTCTTTTTCTTTTTCTTTTTCTTGTTTTTTTTGGCGGGGGGTGGTTGGGCAATTGGGGTTAAGTGACTTGTCCAGGGTCACACAGCTAGTAAGCGTTATGTGTCTGAGGCTGGATTTGAACTCAGGTCCTTCTGAATCCAGGGCTGGTACTCTATCCATCGCGCCACCTAACTGCCCCCATTTTGCATTTTTTAATAATGGATTTTTGTAATAATGGATTTTGTAACATCCTGTCATAGTGGATAGAACACTAGAGCTGGAATATAGGGACATCTGTATTCAAATCTCATCTTTTTTGCCTGCTGATCATTTGACTTCCCTGAGCCTCTGGCAGTTTCTCCAACACTAAGTTCTAGATAGGATTGATGGTGTAGTTTCCCTCAGCAATGATATCACTGTATTTGGAATGCACTACACAAGTATTTGGCCAAAAGGGCTTGGCTTTCTAAAACGTGTGTGATTCTGGCTGATACACCTGTAGTATTCCCCCTTCTAGTAGGGAACTTAGAGACACATGAAACCCAAGGTGCTCATGACAGCGGGGATCCTGGAGACAGCTCACAGGCAAGGTCAGTCAGCCCAGCTGGAAGCGGGGAGGAGGTTGGGGAAGGGTCTCTGGCCTGCTCTCCCCCTCCCCTACTCAGCAATTGGGTTATTAGAGTCAGTGATTTATCAAGCACTTATTCAACACCTACTGTGAGGAAGGCAGAAGTAAGTCTGATATAGAAGCTTCTTCTCTAGGCAGGCTTGTACTATCAACACCTATGTTCAACTCCAAGATTTTATGTCTCTGAGCCTTTCAGAGGAGTGATGACAATTTGGAGGAGCTGGGTCTGTTGGTAGGAGAGGGCAGAACCATGCTTCTTTCCCCTGCTTTCCTTTCCTCCCTCTCTTCCCCATCCTATTTGATCCATATCGAGCAAATTTCTTTCACACCAACAACACAGTACTGATGAAAATAAAAAATAAAACAAAACCCCAAACTCAACATTTTATTGATAGGTTTTTTCATATCACTTCCTAATAACTACCCTTCT
>NW_020955034.1:1141-1599 GCF_900497805.2 Vombatus ursinus | reverse complement strand
CGCAACTGAGGTTGGTAATTACATTAGATGCTTGGCCCAGAGTAAGTAATTAATAAAGGTTTGTTGATTGATTGCATCAATTAATCTGAATGCTGACGTCAAAGCAATACTGTTTAGAAAAGGAAATGTGAAAAGCTGTGGATTAGGCGGGGTGATGGCTTTGGAATTGCAGTTTGGAGGCATTCTTGTTAATTCTTGCTGAGGAAGGGGAAAAGAAGCACTCAGCAATTGGGTTTATTCCCTTTACACAGGAAATTGGAGTAGTGGCGATATTTCACTTTGTAACTCTTCAGGTTTTTCTTCATACAGTAAGCAACTGTTCGATCACACACACAGAGTTGCTTCTGACAGTGGTTCCCAGACCCTATGAGTTCAGAGAAATGTATGAGTCAAGAGAGTTGGTAATTTTCCCTTCTATTGACACCCCTCAGGCTGCCTCACCAAGCTGAGTCCCTTTA
>NW_020955034.1:0-1030 GCF_900497805.2 Vombatus ursinus | reverse complement strand
TCTTCACCAGCTTTGAATAGCAGCAGTCATGGGCCAAACAGCACCTAAAGAGAGGAGCCCTGCTGAGTGCTGTTCCCCTCTCCTATTGGGGAGCAGGTGGTCAGCCAACAGGACACTCAGAAAGGCCACCTAGTGAGGGAGTCTGCTGTGGTGGAATGAGCCCTGGTCTGGTAGCCATGATATCTGGGTTATTAGAACCATAGTTTTCTCATCTGTAAATGAGGGGATTGGACTACATGGTCTCTAAGTAATTTCAATTCCAAATCTCGTTCTATTTAGTACAGAGTCTCTGATTCTGAAAACTTACCTTCCTATTACCTCTTCTGAAGGACTGCAAGGTCATCTACAGAAAGACTCCAAGAAGTACTAGAGAAAAACACTCTATAATTTTCCCCTTGAAATGAATTTCTTTGGTGCCCCTGCTTTGTGCCCTACCCATTAATTTGCGTCTCATGTCAGTGCTGCTTGTAGTGATCCCCAAGGAAGCTAAGGTAACCACCCTGGTAGGACTTGGGAATAGCAGCTTACCAGTCAGTAGCATCCTTGGGGGTTCCTTTGCCTCCCCAACCACAGTGGCAACCATAGAAGCCATAGTTAATCAATGCATTCTTCCCTGTGACCTTGCCAATCATGCTGTACAATTCTGACAAGCCCCCTTGTACCTCAAATAAACCTGCAAAAGAGACCAGTGGTCCCCAGTCAGATGTGGCCACCCGTCTGTCTTCTCTATCCACTACTGCTTTAGTCTGTCCTTCCCTACCCTTCATCTGAGGGGAGAATCTTGTCCTCTTTTGTCCTCTCTATTTTCCTTCCAGCCTCTAAGAAGAGGTGGTGAAGAATTAAATTAGGATTTGCAAGGTTCAAGAATGAGGAGTGCTAGGGAGCCCAAGAGATGCTGGGGGAGGCACTTTTTATACAACCCGAGAGTTGTCCTTCCTGGGGCTGATTCCTGGGAAGAGGTCAGTCATGTGGTCACTTCTTACCACAGGCCATTAGTGCAGCTAGCAGGAAGATGGTCTTCATTTTGAAG
>NW_020955033.1:43971270-43987500 GCF_900497805.2 Vombatus ursinus | reverse complement strand
GCCTTCTCAAGCTCATATTGGTCTGATCAGCCACAGTCAGACATAGTATATCTTGACTAGTGATGTCATTTTGGTCCTTTTCTAGAACAAAGCGCAACAACCAATGAGTGCCCTCCTTAGTTTCAAATACTTTGCCCCTGCAAAAAGACCTGCTATATATTTTTTGTATACATGGATCCTTTTCTTCTGCTAGGTAAGTGTATGAATAGTTTAGAAGATTTTGGATTGTAACTGTAAATCACTTTCTGGAATGACTGGACCAGTTTATAGATCCACCAACAGTTTATTGATGTTTGTATTTCCCATAGCCATTCCAGCTTTAGTCATTTTACTTTTTTGGCAGCTTTGCCAATCTGTTTTGAGTGAGGTGATAACTCAAAGTGGTTTAATTTGAATTTCTCTAATTATTAATGATAAGAACTTTTTTGTATATGTCTATTGATAGCTTGGATTTTTTCCTTTGAAAACTACCTTTTCCTATCCTTTGATCTTTTATTTTTATCAGCAGGCAGGAACATATCATTTAAAAACCTCACTTTATAGTGAGTTTTCTGTGTATCCACACCATTGTCTCTGCACAATTTATTTTCTCACAGTATTTTATTTTTCTTTATGCCTTCAAAATGTCCTTCTTTAAAATTGTCAACTCCATGTAACTGACTACCTAGAATCCCTTTGAACTCTTTGAAATCTATTCTCACCAAACATTAGGTATTCCTGTATTTGTTCTTCTCAGTTTTATATTCTATAAGGTGTTATTCACTTCTCCCCAGTGTTTAGATCATTTAGATCATCAAAACATCCAGTTCCTACTTGATTATGAGAATGAAATCTAGAATTGAATTTTCCCTTCTTGTTTCTGCTTTCTTTTGAAGGAAGAAATTCTCATTAGGCAATTCAATACATTATCTGCTCTTTTGGCAGAGGAGAGAGCAGATTTCTGAATAATTGAAGACCCCATAACTTCTACGCATGTGATCTATTTTTCAAACTCCTCACATATTTCCCTTCTCACCAGTTAGCTTGTAGTATATTCAAATAATCAAATCTCTTTTTTCTGTTCCTCTATGTATCTATACCCAAATACTCTGAACCATTCTTTCTTCTTCTGGTTCCTAAATTACCTTGCAAATATATACCTTCTTTTTGTTGCTGTTGTTTGTTTTTTGCTAGGCGATGAGGTTAAGTGACTTGCCCAGGGTCACACAACTAGTAAGGGTTAGGTGTCTGAGGCCAGATTTGAACTTAGGTCCTCCTGAATCCAGGCCCAGTGCTCTATCCACTGCACCACCTAGCTGTCTCAAGTATATACCTTCTTCAAACACAAAGCTAATCCTCTAATGCCCAGTACCATCACAAATAAAAATCTTCTTTCTTTTGAGTTTGGTATATCCACATGAAGCCATATTCCATATATGAATTTTATACCATTCAGCTTTAGTAAAATCTTTAAAATTTACCTCTTTGCATCAGGATGTCTAGTTCTGCAAACTTTTTGCAAAAACTTTGTAAATTTATGTGGAAACATTTAAGGGACATGTGTTGTGCTACTGATTCCTTTCTGTGACTTGTGATTTTTTTTTCTGGTCTTCTGTAAATCTCTCTGTTTCAACTGCTATTCTTCCTACACTGTAGCTGCTCTCTGTAGTAATTACTATATTGGGTACATATGTAGGAAGACTTCCCAAAACACCCACCCATCCTTTTATGTCTAAAATCCTTTTTGAGAAAATATACTTAGTGGCAGACAAATAAATTCTTACCAGCCTTCATTAAATGTACTTCTTTCCTAATCTGGAACATGGGCAAATGAGAGAATTGTACAAAATAACAAATATAAGAAAATTTTAAAGAAGGAAAGTGGGACTAGAGTCAAGAAAAAAAATGACAATGATTATAGGGTTTTTTTTAATAATGAATTTAAGGTCATAGTGCATTCAAATATAACACTAAAAATGAAGATAAAAAATGTCTTCATATAACAGGGGAAACTATGGATGAAGGCAGGCATATATCAACTAGTAAAAATAATAATAATGAAGAGGAGGAAGAATGTCATCTTAATAGCATATGGTAAATTCTACCTCATTTAATCACAAAAAAATGGAAAAATGATGATAATATTGGAATATGTATCAGATTGGCTAATGTGACAAAAAAAGGAAAATGATGGATGTTGGAGGGGATGTGGGAAAACAGGGACACTAATGCACTGTTGGTGGAGTTGTGAGCTTATCCAACCATTTTGGAGAGCAATTTGGAACTATGTCCAAAGGGCTATAAAACCCTTTGATACAATAATATTCCTGATAGGTCTATATCCCAAAGACATCAAAAAGGTAAAAATGACCTATTTGTATAAATATATTTATAGCAATTATTTTTGTGGTGACTAAGAATTGGGAATTAGAGAATGGCTAACTAAGCCATTATGATTGTAATAGAACATTATTATTCTACAAGAAATGATGATTCTAGGAAAACCTGCAAAGACTTACATGACCTGATGCAAAGTGAAGTGAACAGAACGAGTGGAATGTTGAACATAGTAACAATTATATTGTTCCGTGAAGAACTATGAATGACTTAGCTATTATCAGCAATACAATGATCTAAGACAATCCCAAAGGACTAATGATGAAGCATACTATCTGCCTCCAGAGAAAGAACTGATATTGTCTGAATACAGACTGAAGCATGCTATTTTCCACTCTTTCTTTCATTATTTTCTTTTATTTGTACAAAATGACTAATAGGGAAATGTTTTACATGATTGTATATATATATAACCTATAGCAATCATAATTGCTCACCATTTCTAGGAGGGGGAAAGAAAGGGGAGGGAGAGAGAGAGTTTGGAAATCAAAAAATGCTAAAATTGTTTAATATGTAATTAAGAGAAAATAAAAATATAAATTTAAAAATATTGTAATATGGATGGTAAGAGTACATTCCCCACTTTCCTTTCAAATCTAATAAAACATAACCTGGGAAGACTTATATGAACTCATGCAAAGTGAAGTGAGCAGAACCAGGAGAACACAATGTACAGTAACAGCAATAATGTGAGGATGATAAATTGTGAAAGACTTAGCTACTCTGATCAAGACTGATCCAAGAAAATTCCAAGGGGCCCACCATGAAAAATGTTACCCATTTCCACATAGAAAACTAATGAATTTGGAATTTAAACTGAAGTATACCCTTTTTATGTTCATATTTTTTCTTGTTTTATTTTTTGTCTATATTTTCTTTTTCAACACTGCTAAGATGGAGATGTGTTTTGTGTGACTTCACACATATAATGGACATAAAATTATGAAGGAGGGAAGTTGAGGGAAGGTAGGGAGAGAATTTGCAACTAAAATGTTAAAACAATTATTATTAAAATATTTACATAACATTGCAAAATATTTAATGAAATAAATAAACAAATCTAATCAAAAGGAATTTAAAGAAAAATAGTAGTGTAGGAGAAAAGGGCCCTTGAATGTTCCTGTAAGCTTAAGGTCTTTGTATAAAGACCATTATTTGTCTCCATTGACATCCCTGAGCTTGCCAGGATGAATCCCATTACTGAAACATGACTCTGAATGATTATAATATAACCAAAAGGAATAAAATTAGTAAAATGGGAAGAGTGAAATGTGATAGGCTAGTATTAAATACTGAGAAGGTTGCCCTCAGTAGGGAATGAATAGCAATCACTACACTCCTTTTCCTTTGACCAGCAATGAATAAAGTGTCTCCTTCCTTGTGGGAGCTGTAATTGATCACTTCTTGGAGCGCAGAAGGCTGCTTTCACTTTTTTTTTTGGCTAGGCAATGAGGTTAAGTGACTTGCCCAGGGTCACACAGCTAGTAAGTGTTATATGTCTGAACCTATATTTGAACTCAGGTTTTCCTGACTCCAGGGCCAGTGCTCTATCCACTGCACCACCTAGCTGCCCCAGCTTCTTTCACTTTTGAAAGTCCAATTCTATCCAGTACTGGAAGATGCTCAATTATCTTAGAAGTTATATATTATCTCATATTATTCACGTGGCTAAAATGGAAAGATGAGAGCTAGAGAAATGGGAATACCATTATTACATACATTTTATAGTTGAGAAAACTGAGTCAGAGAAAGGTCAAGTGACTTGAGCTGGGTCACACAGTTAATACTTTTCTGAAGCTGTATTTGAGCTCATTTCTTCCTGAATTGAAATCAATCTCTATGACATCTACAAGTCTGAAAGAACTGACAGAGATCTAATCCCTTAAAGTTATTCATCACCTCTACTTCATATTTAAAAGGCATGCTTTTTATGTTATTCCTATATAGTCTGATGGTTTTCCCTACTTTATTCAATTTAAGTCTGAATTTTGCAATAAGAAGCTTATGATCTGAGCCAAGTTAACTCTGGTAGTGTTTTAACTCACTGTATAGAGCTTCTCCACCTTTGGTTGCAAATTATATAATGAATCTGATTTCAATACTGATTATCTGGTGATATTCATATATAGTGTTATCTTTTAGATCACTGAAAAAGCATTTGCTATGGCCAGCAAGTTATCTTGACAATATTCTATTAGTTGCTGCTCTGTTTGATTTTGTACTCCAAGGCTAAACTTGCCTGTCATTCCAATTATTTTTTGATTTCCTACTTTAGCATTCCAATTCCCCATGATGAATGTGACATTTTTCTTTTGTTGTTACTTCTAGAAGATGCTGTAAGTCTTCATAGAAGTGATTTACTTTGGCCTCTTCAGCACCAGTGATTGAAACAAAACTTGTATTACTATGATGTTGAATGATTGGCCTTGGTTTCAAATAGATATCATACTGTTATTTTTGAGGTTATACCCTAGTACTGTTGTTCTTACCTTTTTATTGACTATGAAAGCCACTCCATTTCTTCTAAGGGATTCTTGTCCACAGTAATATAGATAATGATTACCTGGATTGAATTTACCCATTCCTATCCATTTAAAATCAACTGGCACTAACATGTTGATGTTTAACCTCCCCATCTCTTGTTTAGCCACATCCAGCTTACCTTGTTTTGTAGATCTTACATTCCAGGTTTCTATACAATATTGATTTTTGCAGCATCAGACTTCTTTTGTCACCAGATACATCGACAGCTGAGCTTCCTTTTGACTTTGGCCTAGCCACTTCATTCTTTGTGGAGTTGTAGTTATTCTCTGTTCTTCCCCAATAAAGTGTTGAACAATTTCCAACCTGGGTAACTGTTATGTCATGATAGAGGAGCTCATGTAGTCCAATGAAACTATGAGATGTGCCATTCAGTGTTACCCAACACAAAGAGATCGTAGCGGATAGTTCAGAGAAAAGGTGATTCACTGGAGAAGGACATGGCAAACCATTCCAGTATCTTTTCCAAGAAAATTCCATGGACACTATTAAATGATAGAAGATATTATGATATTGGAAGATTAGCTCCTTGGGAAAGTATGTAACACATTCCTGGGGAAGAATGGAGGACAACAACAAATTAGACCTATTAAAATGTGGAATGAATTGCCTCTAGAAATAGCAGAGGCTTAAGATTATTTATAGTAGATATATCCCTTTAGTCTGGGTTAATCTAGATGGCCAGGGATATCCTTTCAAAAATCTGAAATTCTTTAACATCTTAATTATATAGTTCTGTAATTCTCTGAGTAGGAGTTGAAATTTTTCCTTTAGATCTAATAAGAGGATCCATATTATTGCTCAGTGTCCAATCCTCTTTCAGGTGGCTCCTGTCATTGAGAAGTGAAGAGGTAGTACAAGGATAATAAACAGAAACCCCTTTATGCATGAAAGGATGATACATATGTGTCAGTAAAAGTGGTGTAGTCACTAACTCAGTATGTTCCATTTGGACTGAGCTTTGAAGTCTGCTAAAGGTTAGAAGAGACAAAGTTGAGGAGGGAGAACATTTCAGATATAGGGGGACAGCCTTTGTAAATGCACAGTTCTGGGAGATGAAATGGCATGTTCCAGGAATAGCAAGCAAGACCATTCAGCTGGTACACTATGTGAATGACAGTAATGGTTGAAAATAGTCTGGTACTGTATTGGAAAGAGCTTTAACTGTCAATCAACAAGCACTTACTAACTTTCTGGGCATTATGGTAGACATTGGCCCAACAGAGGGGTATATATTTTGAACTGTTAATTTGTAGACACTGAAGTCTCTTAAGCTAAAGGGAGATATGGTCAGGTAAATTATTTAAAATCAGTTTGGCAGCAATGTTGATAATGATTTGGAAAGAGAAGTGGTTAGATGTAGGAACTTCAATTGAAATATTTAGAATTATAGACCAATTAGGTCTATTCATGTGAGAAGAAATAAGTCTTTGGACTATGTTGTTTAGCATATGAGTAGAACAGAAAGATCAGTGGTGAGAGATATTGAGAAGATGAGAATTGATAAGAATTAGAAAGACAATAGGGAGAGATGGTGAGCTGGTGAAGAATCAAGGATGAAGCCTACATTTTATAACATGGTACCTGGTAGAAAGGTGGTTTCCAGGATAGATATATGACTTATAAGAATTATGATGTGTTTAGAAGGTTCAATGAAGTCTTCTGTTTTGGAAAGGTTGAGTTTGGGATTCTATGACATCAATATAGAGAAGTTGAGTAAGAAATTTAGTTTTGGTCCATATGATGGAATAATTTTGATAAGGTATAGAGGTTTAGGGGTACTGGAACCCCAAAATCACAACATGTGGGTCATGCCCAAAAGAATTCAACCCAAGTCTTCTTTCAACCAAAGACAAGGTTTATTAGAACATCTATCATACTGGCCAGATTCTTAAAGAGTCTGGACATTAGTGAGCTATTGGCTAGATTATAAGAATCTGAACCCCTTAATGGAGACAAGATAGACCTTATATACAGAAAGACTGTGGGAGTAATCTAGGAGTGGCCAAATAGTCTGAGGGGACTGTGAGGTAATAGAATGCCAGGGACCTGGACCACATGGCCAAGGAAAAATGGAGCCTAGCTAAGATTAAGGGGAGGGGGAAGTGGCCCTGGGGGCCAGGATGGAGAGCTAAGCTAAGTTAAGAATGACAGAGAATTGGGAGACTGGGCATAGCCACAATGAAAGGCCAGTTGATGGGACTATAGCCTCAGGTGAACTCCAGAGATTTGGCCATATTGGAAAGTCCAGGGTTTTTCCTTTTTGGGATCCAGAACCCATTCTCATCAATTTGACAGAGCAACCAAAAAAAATCTAACATGTTTATTCTGCACTAAGAAAACTATCAGTCTTTGGTCTAAGAGAGATGGTCAAATGACTATCTTTTTTCTAATAACCTGCTGGCCTTATTAATACAATGATTAAATTACTCAGAAGCTCTGTCTCTTGAACCTTTTTAAATGTCACAGTTATAGCAAGCAGACAAAGGGACATTAGAGGATAAAAGACAGGTCTGGCTCCCAGGAAACAGACCTCTTTGAGCACTCACGGTAAGATTTCTGGCAGAGCCAAGATGGCGGAGTGAAAGCAGTGACTTGCATGAGCTCTCCCCCAAACCCCTCCAAATACCTGTAAAAAAATGGCTCTAAACAAATTCTAAAGCAACAGAACCCACAAAAAGACAGATTGAAACAAATTTCCAGCCCAAGACAACCTGGATGGTTGATCGGAAAGGTATATCGCACTGGGCGGGGAGAGGAGCACAGTTGAGCTGGGAGAAGAACACAGTTTGGCATGGGCATGCAGGCCACAGCAACACTGGAGCAGGTCTCAGAGAGCTGAATCATGGGAAGTTGTGGCAGTTTCCAGACTTCTCAAACCATGAACGCCAAAGACATCTCAGAAGGTCAGTGAGAAAAGTCTGTTTTTGCGGTGAGAGAAGCTAGGTCTCAGATGCAAGTCCAGAGAATGCCCGCAGGGCAGCAGCTGCATCCAGGGCTTCCAGATCACAGATTGAGGGGGAATCGAGTGGCTGATCCGAGGGGGATTGCAGGAATCTCTTTGCCAAGGCTGAGGCAGGAATCTCTTGCTATGCCTGTGCTTGGATCTGGGTCACAGTTCTGAGGGGTGGTCTTGGGGTGAGAAGGATTGCTGGAGTGGTGGAGCTTGTTGTGGTGGTGGAGAGGAAACACCTCACCCTTTATCATACCACTTGGAAGAACTGAAAATTTACAGGTCCCTAGAAGTAGCTCTGAAAAGAGCTGTACAAATCCCCGAAACTTGGGACAATGCATTCTCCACATTGTAAGCAGACTCTTACCTTAACAAAGAGTTTAAAACTCAAGTAATTGGCTGGGATCATGAGTAAGCAGCACAAAAAGAGTCAGACTTTATTATCTTAATTTGGTGACAAAGAAGATCAAAACATATAACCAGAAGAAGACAACAAAGTCAAAGCTCCTACATTCAAAGCCTCCAAGAAAAATATAAATCAGTCCTAGGCCTTGGAAGAGCTCAAAGGGGATTTTGAGAAGCAAGTAAGAGAAGTAGAGGAAAAACTGAGAGTGATGCAAGAAAATCATGAAAAACAAGTCAAAAGCTTGCTAAAGGAAACCCAAAAAAATACTGAAGAAAATAACACCTTAAAAAATAGCCTAACCCAAATGGCAAAAGAGGTCCAAAAAGCCAATGAGGAGAAGAATGCCCTGAAAAGCAAAACTGGCCAAATGGAAAAGGAAGTCCAAAAGATTACTGAAGAAAATACTTCCTTAAAAATTAGAATACAGCAATTGGAAGCTAGTGACTTTACGTGAAATCAAGACACTATAAAACAAATCCAAAAGAATGAAAAATTAGAAAATAATGTGAAATATCTCATTGGAAAAACAACTGACCTGGAAAATAGATCCAGGAGAGAGAATTTAAAAATTATTGGACTATCTGAAAGCCATGATCAAAAAAAGAGCCTAGACATCATCTTTCAAGAAATTATCCAGGAAAACTGCCCTGATATTTTAGAACCAGAGGACAAAGTAGAAATTGAAAGAATCCATCGATCTCCTCCTGAAAGAGATCCCCAAAGGAAAACTCCTAGGAATATTGTAGCCAAACTCCAGAGTTCCCAGGTCAAGGAGAAAATATTACAAGCAGCCAGAAAGAAACAATTCAAGTATTGTGGAAACACAATCAGGATAACACAAGATTTAGCAGCTTCTACATTAAGGGACCACAGGGCATGGAATATAATATTCTGGAGGGCAAAGGAGATAGGATTACAACCAAGAATCACCTACCCAGCAAAAGTGGGTATAATCCTTCAGGGGAAAAATGGTCATTCAGTGAAATAGAGGACTTTCAAGCATTCTTGATGAAAAGACCAGGACTGAATAGAAAATTTGACTTTCAAATACAAGATTCAAGTGCAACATGAAGAGATAAATAGGAAAGAGAAATTATTAGAGACTTATTAAGGTTGAACTGTTTACATTCCTGCATAGAAAGATGATATTTATAACTCATGAGACCTTTGTCAGTATTGGGGTAGTTGGAGGGAAAAAAATTATATGTATTTGTATATAGATAGATAGGTAGATAGATAGATAGATAGATAGATAGATAGATAGATAGATAGATAGATAGATAGAGGGCACAGGGTGAGTTGAAGATGAAGGGGTCATATCTGGAGAATAAAATTAAGGGATGAGAGAGGATTATACTAGGAGGAGAAATGGAGAGGTAGAACAGGGTAAATTAGCTCACAAAAAAAAAAAAAAGAAAAGAAAAGGCTCTTACAATGGAGGGGGAATGGGGGAAGCCGAGAGGGAAAGGGAATGAGTGAATCTTATTCTCATAGGATTTGACTTAAGGAGGGAATAACATACACACTCAATTGGGTGTGGAAATCTGTCTTACCCTACAGGAAAATAGGGGGAGAAGGGGACAAGAGAGTAGGGGGATGATAGAGAGGAAGGCAGATTGGGAAAGGAGGTAATCAGAAGGAAATACTTCTGAGGAGGGACAGGGTCAAAAGAAAGAATAGAATAAATGGGGGGGGGACAGGATAGTATTAAGGGAAATAGAGTTAGTTTTTCACAGCATATCTACTATGGAAGTGTTTTGCATAACTGCACATGTATAACCTATATTTAGTTGCTTGCCTTGTCAATGAGGGTGGGCAGGGAGGGAGGAAGGGAGAAAATTTGGAACCCAAAATTTTAAAAACACATGTTTAACAAAAATGTTTTCACAGGCAACTGGGAAATAAGAAATGCAGGAAATGGGGTACAGAAATCTATCCTGCCCTACAGGAAAATAGAAGGGGAAGGGGATAAGAGAGTGGGGGGAGAGATAGAAGGGAGCGCAGACTAGGGAAAGGGTGTACAGAATGCATGCCATCTTGGGGTGGGGGGAGGGGCAAGATAAGGTAAAAATTTGGAACTCAAAATCTTGTGGAAGTAAATGTTGAAAACTAAAAATAAATAAATTTATTTTTAAAAAAAGGATTTCTTCCCCTAGAGAGCTGCCCTTTCCTGAGGCAGTCTCAGTTAAGATTTTGACTGTCCTCAATCTGAAACTTCTGATTCTAACTTTGATCATTTCTGGGTAAGCATATAGTTATCTATATGTCTGTTCTAAATGTTTGAGGTGCACTATAGCCTTTCTGAATTTTTACTCTCAATGGTAAGGGATAGTCACCTTTTCAAAGGTACAGAAACATATTGATTGCTATTGTGGGCAAAAATTTTTAGAGAGGCCGTCGAGGAGTTTTGCCTACAGTGTGGGATGGGGGCCTGTACCAATTCCAGTCTTTTAGAGCAAATGTGGACCAAAGTCTTTTGCAGTAGAATTCTGGTAAAAGAGCCCTAGACTTCTGGCAGGAAGTGTCCTGCTCTGCCAGGAAGATCTTTTAAGAGTTGCATTTAACAGGGCTTGATATGAGAACATTATGGGTGTATTTTCTATGTTCTTGTCTGCTTTGTCTCAGTCTTTGGGATATGGCCTGCATTTGCTAGGTAGGGGTAACTGAAAAAGCAAAGTGAGACTTCCTCAGGCTATCTGTTTAAACAAGGTGATAGTGAGTCCAAGTTTTACAGAATAAATCCTTTTATTAAGAGGATTTGTTTTGTGAAGTTTGGATTCAAAGGGGCCCACTTGAGGACCTAGAAGGCCACATGTAGCCTCAAGGCTACAGGTTCCCCACCCCTGGCCCAGTTATTATCTAGGGCTCTAGAGCTGTGTCCTGCTAGGGCTGATGAGAGAAAGCTACCTTTGATTTTTTAATGGGTAAGTGAAGTAAAATTCAAATGTATCTAAAGTGAAAGTAAATAGACACAAAAGGGATATTTTTTTTCCCCAGGGCTGGAAGAAAAGAAGACAAAAGGAAAGCCAGCACTAGATGTGGCAGGTTAATGATGGCCTTGAATGGATTTGAATGCGAATACTTTCTGGGAGCCTGGTAAAATCCTAACTGAGAGAGGTGAGGCTAGGTAGAGCTTGGAAAAACGATAGGAAAAATAATCTATTTTGGCTGGCTAAGAGATGGGACCTAGGTAATTTTAGTCTGATGAACCTTTTAAACTTGATCTGTAGATCTAAAACCTGTGCTGTTGAGAGGGTTTTCAAATGTGTATTGAACTCATTGTTTTAAGGGAAGGGAGATTCAGAGAAAAAAAAAAAAAAAACCTGAGAAGGAGGCAAGGAGAGAACTAGCAGCCACTTCCCTCCACTACTCCCAGTCCCATGGAAGTTTGACTACTCTGTAAGTAGAACTTAGTATTCTTTAAAAAAAAAAATTAGGCGAAAAAAAAGAGTCTCTTTCCTCTCTCTTTCTGACTGTGGCTAAAATTGGAGAGCCAGATGAGAGGAAGGCAGATAAACCAATACAGACTATTATATAAAGTTAAGAGATATTTTATAAGCATGGAGTTGCTAAGTGGGATAATTAAAATCTTATATACTACAACTTTTAAAATCTTTTGCAGTAAATTAGCTGGAAAATAGTGAATCCCATAATATGAAATGCTTGGAATAAGTAGGCCTTGTGCAAAATATTATACTAAATAATTGAAATTATGAATTAAGGTTCTGTATGATAACTGTAAAGGTTAAGGATTTGCTATCCAGAGGAAGCCCAGCTGACCTGGGAATCAGAATCATCTAATCAGGAGGTAGATAGAGCAACCCTCAAACCAGACATATCTGAGATCCTGGCAGTGTTTGTTGAAACAGAACCTCATACAAAGGGCAATTACTGATAAAGCTACTCTCCTTATTCTGATGAGCCCCCAACTAAATTGAAATGAATTTAATCTAATGCAGGGGAAGCTCATTGTGTTTTCCTAGCTTAAGTGAGGACAGATTTCTTTTTTGTCTAGATAGCCCAGACTGGGGGTGGGGAGTGGACAGTTGTGGTCTGATAGAAGGGGTATTTCATGGAATGACCTCAGCCCCTGTGGGAAGGGTTTAAAAACTGTACCCCAACTCCAAAGGGAGCTCAGACTTTTGCCTGTAGCTCCATATACATGCAAGCCAGCTTGAGAGGAAATAAATGCACAGACAACCTAATTCTTTTGTTTTTCTTAGATCAGACTCTGTTGGTTGATATAATATTTGGAAAATAGATCCAGGTGTAATTAGATTTATTCTGGTATCATTTTAAGTGAAATTTATTATTTATTAGCATATCAGAAATTATATTATGTATCTATATATATATTTATGTGTAGAAATATATATTACTACATCAGGAAACTTGTTAGCTGTGTGGTTTTAAGCCTTTACCCCAGTTATGTGATTTGTAATGTGTAATGTTATAAACATGACCCCAGACTCAGTTCCGAAGACTGGTGTCTCAAAGACTTTTTATCAAAGAGGTTCAAGTGTGCCATTTCGATTCTTGGGAGAAGCGGGTGCACTTCCTTGGGAGGAGAGAAAATGCATGAGGCAAAAGAAGCCAGAGCAAGCTTTATAGTTAGTAATTGCCTAACTCCTCCCTTCTGGATCAGAATTGATCCTAATCCTTCTGGGTTACAATCTTCCTTATATGACCCACCCCTAACATACATTATGTGCCTAGAATTGTGTTATAACTGCCCCCCTTGGATGGAGAAGTTAGACTGTCTGTGCTGATTTTTTATCTACTCATGTGGAAACTTTACTCCTTCATTTCTCACAGTATGAAGATAATACCCAATATTAATCTGATAATTTGTATTCTAGAAATATTGTTAGAAACATGAATTTTTCTTTCGTTCTTTTGGGTTTTAACTTTTTGGGTAATTTAACTGTTAAAATGCTGATGTAAAAAAATTAGTAATCAGAGTCATATTAGCAACTGAGTTAGGATGTCAGTATTTTAAGATTTCAGGATCTAGCCCCAGTGCTTGCGTGGTTAAAGTGCCATGATTCAACTTCAATTAAGAATTAGAAATTGCAAATGAAAAGATTTTTAGAAATCGGTATGTAATCAGCTTTGGTTCAGGAGTAAGGTTAGATAATCATCTGGTTAATTATGTCTACCCACCTTTCAGGGTAAATCTGTAGGGAAGCCTTAT
Organism: Vombatus ursinus; assembly: GCF_900497805.2. Lineage (NCBI taxonomy): Eukaryota > Metazoa > Chordata > Mammalia > Diprotodontia > Vombatidae > Vombatus > Vombatus ursinus. Next base: position 43,974,030 of record NW_020955033.1, on the reverse strand, counting down.
TAAATCTAACACTATATAAATACTGGATTTGGTAAAGATGTTGGTTATTGTGATTATTGTATAAAATCTTAAATGCTTCCTTCTACTGTTTAATTATTTAATTATTAAGTAGTTCTATGAAAGATCTGGAGGCTTCTGCTTGGGGAACCTTCCGCCAGCTTCAAATCAAACTCCTTAGGTCTCTTTGCCTGGACCAAAAGCAGCAGGTGAACATATAGTTTTGGGTTATTTTAGCACAGCACAGTTTAAGCTAAGCTGATACCAGGTGTGATTTCAAACTGTTTGTAAAATATGTATTTCCTAGTATATACAGCTTGAAATTCCCAGGAGGATGGAAATGGGGAGCTGGAATGTACTTATCGGGGCAGCTTTTTTATCTGATAAGTCTCAAAGGTAGAGGCAGGGGATCCTACCTCTTCAAAGAAGTGGAAGAAAAGTTTATATGGGAGCTGGAAATTGACAACATGTGTCCTTAAAATATATATATATATGAACTTATGGATAATAATTTTTTTCCTTTTAAAGTGCTAAGAGTATTAGATCTTAGAAATTAAAATTAGCAATTATAAATCTGTATTTGATTTAATTTAAGACATGATCTATCCTGAAAAAAAATCAGAATGTGTTCTGAGTGTGTTCTCCTATCAGGATAATTATGGTAAATTAGAACCTACTATAAAAGATATTTGGTATTTGGTATTAAGAAATTTATTAGCTGTATGCCCTCCCAAAAGTTCTATTTACCTCAGTTTACTATTCTGTAAAGGGATAATAATAGAACCCACTCCCCAGTGTTGTGAAGATAGCATGATTGTAAAGTGCTTGGCATAAGGCAAACTCCATATGAATGTTAACTGTTTTTATTCTCTCTTTAATTAGATGTAATTGCTTCATACTTGATAACTTTGTATGGATTTTTAGATGTGATTAGTATACAATGCCAATGGTGATGAGATGAATGGTTTTCTGTGTAAGGTAATTTGGAAGCACATTTAACTAAATTAAGGTCACCTGATTGGTAATGGGTTTGTTTCAAGTTTTAAATACATAATACTTCTATGGTATTGTTAATGCCTCTAAATTCTCTTACATTATATAATTTGGTAAACAATTATATAAGCTATCTTGTTAGAAAAGCAATGTCTCATAATCTAGATGTTGTTAGATTAATAATTGTATTGTTTTAAAACAAATGAGTGGGTTAGGAAGTTGTTACATCATTATATCAACCTTGCTGACTGTGCTGTAATATTCTGAAGTATTGTAATTTAAGAACTTAAACTTCCAAGTTTTGTCTCTATTTAAGAAGAAATTTGCCTAAAATTATTTGGCTATACCTTATGAAAATTATGAGATTGTTAGCTAAGATTTTTGGAATTATTGTTTTAAAATTATTTACATAGATATTTTGAAAAGTAAAATTGGTAATTATATAAAGAAAAGATCTCGTAAAATCTCCTTTATAATCCTACAAGGATACTTAGAACCATCTAATTATAAATTTTTATCAACCCTGTGCAAGCCTTGCACAAAATGGGGATATGATTTTCAAGCCGCTTCATTTAAAGATATTTTAGTGTCCTAGTAATTGGCCAGTGTTGATTTTCTACCAGCTTAAGTGAACTATCACATTCACTATCTATGTGGGATTCCAGAATGTAATTATTTTTCTTGATTTCTAGTGATATATTTAAAGACAAAGGAAATAAAAAGATATTCAGTAAATTTTTAAGGCCTGGTAAACTTTGTTATTGTGATAAGGCTAATTTAATTAAGCATATTTTTCTTTTTGGCTAATAAAAACTGAATCTTCTTTTCATTGCAATGATTTTTTGATGAGGGGGGAAGGTACTTTGGAATTTGTGGCAATTAGGAATTCATTTTGATTTTCTGATACTTTGGGGATTATGTTATTTAGGGGCATTTTATACTGACTTAGTCTTAATAAATTCAAATTTTAAAGAGTTATTTTTTCTTTAAGGTTGAAAAAGGAGATATATCTGTCATTTTAGAGGTCTCCAACTAATTTATTTTGTGAAAGTTTAGTAATTATTACTTTCAACATCAGAATAAAATTTAAGCTGTTTTTTTAAACAGGTTATACGTGTGTACTTATGCAAAACACTTCCATAGTAGTCATGTTGTGAAAAACTAAGTATTTTTCCCTTAATTCTATCCTGCCCCCCATTTATTCTATTCTCTCTTTTGACCCTGTCCCTACTCAGAGGTGTTTGCTTTTGATTACTCCCTCCCCCAATCTGCCCTCCCCTCTATCATCTCCCTGCTCTCTTGTCCCCTTCCTCCCTCCTGTTTTCTGTAGGGTAAGATAGATTTCCATACCCAATTGAGTGTGTGTATTATTCCTTCCTTAAGCCAGATCCTATGAGAATAAGATTCACTCATTCCCTCTCTCCTTTCCCCACTTCCCCTCCACTGTAAAAGCCTTTTCTTGTCTTTTTTATGTGAGATAATTTACCCCATTCTACCTCTCCCTTTCTCCTTCTCCCAGTATAATCCTCTCTCACCCCTTAACTTTATTGTCCAGATATCACCCCTTTATCTTCAACTCACCCTGTGCTGTCTGGCTATCTGTCTGTCTGTCTGTCTGTCCATGTATCTATCTATGTATCTATGTATCTATGTATCTATGTATCTATCTATGTATCTATCTATGTATCTATGTATCTATGTATCTATCTATCTATCTATCTATCTATCTATCTATCTATCTATCTATCTATCTATCTATCTATCTATCTA
>NW_020955033.1:43961964-43971260 GCF_900497805.2 Vombatus ursinus | reverse complement strand
CTATCTATCTATCTATCTATCTATCTATCTATCTATCTATCTATCTACTGATCTACCTATCCATACAATTTTGTTTTCCCTCCAACTACCCAAATACTGACAAAGGTCTCATGAGTTACAAATACCTTTCCATACAGGAATGTAAACAGTTCAACTTTATTAAGTCCCTTATGATTTCTCTTTCCTGTTTACCTCTTCATGCTTCTCTTGAGTCATATTTGAAAGTTGAATTTTCTATTCAGCTCTGGTCTTTTCATTAAGAATGCTTGAAAGTCCTCTATTTCACTCAATATCTTTTTTCTCCCTAAAGGATGATATTCAGTTTTGCTAGGTAGGTGATTCTTGGTTGTAATCCTATCTCCTTTGACCTCCAGAATATTATATTCCTGCCCTGTGGTCCCTTAATGTAGAAGCTGCTAAATCCTGTGTTATCCTGATTGTATTTCCACAATACTTGAATTGTTTCTTTCTGGCTGCTTGCAATATTTTCTCTTTGACCTGGGAACTATGGAATTTGGAAAACTCCTAGGAGTTTTCCTTTGGGGATCTTTTTCGGGAGGTGATCGGTAGATTCTTTCCATTTCTATTTTACCCTCTGGTTCTAGAATATTAGGGCAGTTTTCCTTGACAATTTCTTGTGAGATGATGTCTAGGCCCTTTTTTTTGATCATGGCTTTCAGATTGTCAAATAATTTTTAAATTCTCTCTCCTGGATCTATTTTCCAGGTCAGTTGTTTTTCCAATGAGATATTTCACATTGTTTTCTACTTTTTCATTCTTTTGGATTTGTTTTGCAGTATCTTGATTTCTTATAAAGTCACTAGCTTCCAATTGCTCCATTCTAATTTTTAAGGAAGTATTTTCTTCAGTAAGCTTTTGGATTTCCTTTTCCATCTGGTCAATTTTGCTTTATAAGGCATTCTTTTCTTCATTGGCTTTTTGGGCCTCTTTTGCCATTTGGGTTAGGCTATTTTTAAGGTGATTTTTTTTCTTTTTTTAGGCAATTGGGGTTAAGTGACTTGCCCAGGGTCACACAGCTAGCAAATGTAGTGTTTGGTCTGAGGCCAGATTTGAAATCAGGTTCTCCTGACTTCAGGGTCAGTGCTCTATCCACTGCACCACCTAGCGTCCCCAAGGTGTTATTTTCTTCAGTATTTTCTTGGTTCTCCTTTAGCAAGCTGTTTACTTGTTTTTCATGATTTTCTTGCATCACTCTCATTTCTCTTCCCAATTTTTCCTCTACTTCTCTTATTTGTTTCTCAAAATCCTTTTTGAGCTCTTGCATTGCCTGGGACTGATTCGTATTTTTCTTGGAGGCTTTGAATGTAGGAGCTTTGACTCTGTTGTCTTTTTCTGGTTGTATGTTTTGATCTTCTTTGTTACCAAAGAAAGATTCTATGGTCTGACTCTTTTCAGGCTGCTTGCTCATGATCCCAGCCAATTACTTGAGTTTTAAACTCTTTGTTAAGGTAAGGGTCTGCTTCCATTACAGAGAACATACTATCCCAAGCTTTGGGGGTTTTGTGCAGCTGTTTTCAGAGATACTTCTAGGGACCTGTATATTTTCAGTTCTTCCAAGGTGGTACGATAAGGGATGAGGTGTGTATTCCTTTCCTGGCCTGTGCTGTGGTCATTGAGTGACCACAAGCACTCTTTTCTATCTTGGAACTGTGAGGAGGATTTCCTCTCCACTGCCACTACAAGCTGTACCATGCCAGCACTCCTCCTAGCCCCAGAACTGCCACTCAGAACTGTGACCCAGATTCAAGCACCAGCAAATCAAGAGATTCCTGCCTCAGCACTGGCAAAGAGATACCTGCAATCCCCCTCTGATCAACTACGCAATTCCCCCTCAGTCTGTGGGCCAGAAGTTCTAAAAGCAGCTGCTGCCCTGGGGCAATGCTCAGGGACTGGGGCTGGGACTGAGCTTCTGTCCCTCACTACAGTCACAGACCTTTCCCACTGACCTTATAAGTTATCTTTGGTGTTCATGGGTTGAGAGGTCTGGAAACTGCCACAGCTGTCCATGATTCAGTCCTCTGAGGCCTGCTCCAGGTTCACTGAGGCCTGTTTTGCCTGCACGCCCACATTGAAATGTGCTACTCTCACTGCCTAGCATGATATACCTTTCCTGATCAATCATCCAGGCTGTCTTGGGCTAGAATTTTGTTTCACTCTGTCTTTTTGTGGGTTCTGCTGCTTTAGAATTTGTTTAAAGTCATTTTTTACAGGTATTCAGAGGGGTTTGGGGGAGAGCTAAAGCAAGTCATTGCTTTCAGGCTGCCATCTTGGCTCTGCCCCCAATTTAAGCTGTTTTTAAGAAAGGGAATAATTTTAGAAAAGAATGTTTAAGTAAGGAAAAAATAGCATTTGGTAAAAACAAACAAACAAACTTTTTTGTGTATGTTTAAGTAAAAGATCTTTTGTGTTTTAAAAGGCCTACTAAATTTTATTTTTAAGCTAATTTATTACAATAATTTCATGATATTGATAATAATTGTGTCCAAACCTACTGTAATTAGTGAGGCTTTATAGTTTGAGGAAAAGTGATTTTTTGTGGGAACCCTAAATATTCTTGGAGTTTCATTCTTTGGTTTGCTGTGTCCTTGAACCATCCTTAAATGGGTTTTTAAAGAGAAATGCCACATCAGAGATCTATAGCTAGTGAATATCTGTCCATATTTGTCCTTGGAAATAAAGCAGAGAGGTTACTATCTTGAGAAGGCTGAGGTGGACTCTTCTTAATTCATTTTCCCATATAAGAAATCTATCTATTGGTTCCATATGCTAGGCTCCTTATAGTAGTATGGGCCTTGAGGATCAGTTTTTATGCTCTTATAACCATGTCTATGCTGTTAACTCTCATAGCAAATTTCTATTACGAGAGTAGACACAGTGAAAGTTTGCCATTACAACACTAAATCTATTAGTTATTATGTTAATACTAAAGCATCTAAATTACTGTAACGCAAAAGGTCTTGCTTTTTTTATCTGAATTTGTTGCCATTCCATGGCCTAGGCAAGAGTTAAATTAGTGCTTGAATTTGCTGTATGTATACAATTAAATTCCTGAAGTATCTCTTTCTTTCAGAATGATAAGAGCATGATTAGACAACTTACCTACTCTTCTGTTTTTATTTTAATAGGCTTTCAGTTCAGACAGTTATGTTAGTGAAGAGTAGTAGCTTATGAACTGTCTTGTGCCACCTTAAAACAGGAAATCTGATTTTACTTCTGTTTATTTAATCTGGAATTAGAACATGTGTAGAAATGCATGTAAACTACTTAACAATCACCTTAAAGATGTCCCCATTGTTTAAATGGATTTTGAGAACAGTAGTCTATATTTATATCTATTTGAACATCCTTAATAACTGAACATGTTTTACTATAGACAACTTCTCATATAATCTGTTTTCTGTATACAATCTGGGATTATTGTATTTGCACATCCCAAATATTTTGTTGTTTGTTATTAAATATCTCAAAGCAAAATCATTTGTGTAATATTGAAGTTAGGAATGAAAAAATATATACTTAGCATGAGTACTAGTTATATCAAGATAAGTTGTGATTTTTCTATGATGAATCTCCTACTGTTACCAACATGAGATTATAGTCAATTCTTGTTATCTAGTATATGTGGTCCTGGAGAATTGAATCCACCTAAAGCTCTGATCATTGGAACATGCTACTTAAAACCTTATGGGACTGCTAACTGATATTACTCTGAGTCTGACTCCAGGTATAATCATCCAGGAATGCTACTGAGCCAATGATCCATGATGCCAGCAACCCTATGGGGTTTTACATCTATGAACTGCAGGTGGAGTTCTCATGGGGAAAGGCTGGGTGAATGACTATTGGCATAGGCTGAGGCAGGATTTCCCTGACTCAATTTTCCCAATATGACACATATAATATCCCCGGGCGCTGATTTTAAGCCTGGCTTAATATAATTGTCTACCTATATAACTTCTGCCTAGAATGGACATGAAGTTAGGGAAGCATTATTCTTTTACTGTATAGTTATGTCCCTATCCTTCTTTTATGGCAGATTTCTATAATCATAATTGTGTCAGTTGATCAGTATGAACACAATATTAAATCTTTATCTTATAGGCTAATACTGGAGCACTTTTGAGTTATTATAAGATACAGATATACGATTTGAGCTATTTAGACTAGAAGTTTAGTCTTTTCTATATTCCAAACGACAAACTATTTAGCCTTGACATTTGTTACTAGTTATATATTCCTCTGTAAGGTAAAATACTTTAATTTTTCACAATGGTATGGGGATAATTAAACAAATGATGCAAAGATTTGTGAAACCAGGATATGATTTTGTAATTTAGTGAATATCAAAATTGTCTCAGTTCTGTGTTAAGGAAAGGAATATCGGTATAATTAGTTACCCTAGAAAAAAAATACATGACTTGGGGTCTGTCTTGTAAGTGCCTTAAAGAGACATCCACTTTTGTTAGGGGTTATTCATTTGAACATGGTTAGAAGTTGTAACCGATTTATTATAAATAACTTCTTTTATATGTACTATTTAAAATTGGTTATTCAATGTATTTCTGTATCCCATCCCAGAACCCTTTGTTACAACTGAAGTTAATCTGACAACTTTTAAATGAATTCATTTTTGTAATAGAGTTCATGTTATTTAAAAAAAAGTGTTATGTTATTAATTCCTTAGAAGAATCTAATCTTCCTAATGGAGAAATGAATAATGCCAAGTATAAAAATCGGGTTCTAATTTTTATGTTTGTATTTGAGTTTCTTAGGTATATCAGCATGACAATTGATCAACCTAAAATTGCAAAATCCCTTCCCTACAAGGTTCCAAATTTGATTTTGTAATAATAGAGACATAATGGTAGAGTTAACTTTCATTATTTGACTGGGTTATTGGCAACATAATTTAAAATTATATTAAGACCAATTTTTAGGAGATTTTTAACAGAGAAAGAGGGTGACTACGAGTGATCAGAGTCTAAGACAGCTGGAAACTTCTCTGACACCACACGCAAATCAGACAGCTACATCAGATGGTGTCTGAAGAACCAGACAGCTATATGAGATGAGACTTCTGAGCCTTAAATGGACAGTTTTATTTTATTTTATTGCTTTTTTTACTGTTTACTTTTTCCTTTTGCCTCTTTTATCTGTAAGGTTTACTTAGTAAACATGACTGCCCCCATTGGTTTTTGTCAATGTATCTGTCAATTTCTCCCCTTTTCCCCATCACATTGTTACCCATCATAGCTCCATGGATAAGAACCCTTGATGAACTATTTATGATATCAGTGAGTCATTGAAAAGACTTCATCTTTCAATTAGAATCAAATGGGGAGTTGTAAGAAATTAATATTTCTCTCATATTCCATAACCATTTATTATATTAGAACCAAGGTTTTCCCCTTTTCTACTTCCTCATCCAGAAACCAACCAGTAAGGAAAATTTCTCTTCGAGATTTACCCAGCCAAGATCTAATCAGACAGTAAAATAATTCTAACTGTGAGCTAACGGGTGTATTACTACTCATTGTGTTTGCTTTGACAGGTCCTGATAAAATGTTGATTCTCTCTATTGTCAAGATAGATGACATAGCAACTGATGTCTTTTGGACCAAGATTTGAGTGCTGTAAGTCATGTACTGCGAGATAGCCTACCTCTTATTTGATCAACTAGTAAGAATTGAGCAGGCACTTCTCGGGAACACCTCCTCTTCAAAGGGCATATAAATTGTGACTCCATCATCATTAGGGGTCTTTTGGTCTAAGAGAAACAGCCAAATGGCCATCCTGCTGGCCTTATTAATAGAATGATTAAATTACCCAGAAACTATGTCTCTTGAACTTTGTAATCATCACAGTATGTATCAACTATAGTTATAGATGACAATTTTCATTAAAAAAGTGTATAGGGAATTGTATATATTCTGCACACAGCAGTTAAAGAATGTCCCAGAAGTACTGGTGCAATTTAAAGCTATTAAAGCTTAAAGCTGCACTCATATTATTGGGACATCCTATATATGCTTATAGTAATTGTCATCTATATAACTCCCCCAAGCTACTCTCTGTTCAGATTACTTCAAAGACCTTGTCTTATTTTTTGAATATTAATTAAGTTGTTTTGTGGCAATACCTTTTCACTTTGAGGTATTTTTTTTTTTTTAATTTTCAACTGTACTTCACTTAGCATTTCATTGCTACTAATCCTCTTTCACTGTGGACTTGAATGATTGTTACAATGCTAGATTTAACTGGGAAAAAATGAAATATTATTAAAATGAAAAGTCTCATGTCTCAAAGAAGGCATGACACTTTCTCAGTGTTCTCTGCTTTAGATACATCACTTCTGAAGTATCACTTTCTGTTTTTGATGCCACAGTTTAAGATGGACAATAACAATCTGTAGCACATATAAAGTTGGGTGACAGGATGGTGAAAAGATTAGAAGTAATTGGCTATATTTAGCCAAGGGAATAAGGAAAGGCATGCATATTAACTGCCTTCAAGTATTTAAAGCACTAACGTATAGAAGAGATGTTAAACATGTTCTTTTTGTCTCAAAAGACACAGCTGGGATCAGTAGCTCATGATTGTAGACTAGTAGATTTTGCTTCAAATTTAGTAAAACTACCTAACAATCACAGATATCTCATGTTGGAAATGGCTGTCTCAAGTTGCAATGTGTCCAATGACTATAGATCTTTAAGTGGAAGGCAAGAGATGCTTCTCAGATATGTGGGAAAAAGACTCATTCAAAGAAGATTTAAACTGAGTGACTTCTGAAACTGTGATTCTTGAATTCTGTGAAGCAAAAATCAGAGTTAGTGGGAATGAGAGAATAAGAGGATAATAACTATCTTGGTTCATTGCCTCCAGTTTCTCTGGCCTTCACAGATGGAGATACTTGAGTCTCTACCTAGAACTTTAGCTCTTCCTTAGGCTACAGGACCAATTTATTTTTTTTGGGGGGGGGAAGGAGAAATCTAAAGACTCATATATTCATTACTATATCTGATCAGCGTCATTAGTTTTGCTGCTGCTTTTACTTTGCACAGTACTTCTGTACCTGGATCTTTATAGTTCCCTCTTGTATCTGAGACCTTGTCTTGTTCTTTACCCATTGCTTCACTTCATCCAGGACTAAACTACTGCCTTTTCTCCTCCTCCACATGCCTACCCCCAATTCTTTCAGAGATTAGAATCTATCCAGGGATAGAAAAAAAGATGGTTGGATTTGAAGTTGTATTTCCAGAGCAACATTTCCACCTCTGATATGTACAAGCTATGTGACCCTGAAGAAATCATATACATTCTCTGAATTATACAGTGAATTCACCTATAAAATGGACACATTAGTACTCATGCTAGCTAACTCACAAGCCTGCAAGAATTGAATTAGATAATGTATTTATTAGTATTGTATACAAGTTCCTTTTTGTTTGTTTGTTTTCATTGTGGAAGTAAAGAAATTGTGAGGCTCTACCATTTGGTTGTATCTAAAAAAACACATTAAATGCTATGTTGAACAAAATTCATTTAGTTGTTGCTCTCTGTCTCTATAACTTTCTCTCTCTCTCTCTCTCTCTCTCTCTCTCTCTCTCTCTCTCTCTCTTCCCCTCTCCCTCTCTCCTTCCCTTCCTCCTTCCCTCCCTCCCTCCAATTTCTATATGTTGGTCTCTCTCTGTTTTTCTCTGTCTCTTTCTGTCTGTCTGTCTCTCTGTCTTTCTCTGTCTCTGTCTCTGTCTCTGTCTTTGTCTGCCTCTGTGTCTGTCTCTTTGTCTGTCTCTCTCTCTTTCAAGACTACCATTCCAGTGATGTCAGCACCTTTGCAAATATGTTTCCTCCTTCCTAAAAGTCCACACCTTCTGATCACTGATCAATATTGCCTAATACTTTCGTCAATGTTCAACTCAACTCAGTCTCTTACATTGAATCTTGCCTGGTTATCTTATACCATAGTAATCTTTACTTTCTCTAAATTTCATCACACTCAATACTACCTAACAGTCTAACTCTTACTTATAAACTATTAACTCTTATATGTACATATTATCAACACTTATCATTTCCCAGTTCTTAAAAACATAGACTATGTCTTTGTTTACACTTTTAGTGCCTTCCTTAGTCCAGTATATAGAGTAGGTGCTTAATAAGTACTTCCAATTGATAAAGCATGCCATCTCAGTCCTATTAGCTCTAAGGCATAATAAGACTTCCTATTAACACTGCGGAGCTCCCACAGTCATATATAATCTGTAAGCCTGAACTAGAAATACATTTAGTGTGTCCTTAGATAGGCTAAAGCAAATTGATAAGCAGCAGTGGAGTTAAAGGTTGTAAGTTCTGAGACTGTTAATAAAGAAAACTAAAATATAGTAGACTATTTAGATGGCACCTAAAGACCAATTATGCACCAGAATCATGAGATCCTAGAGCTTTTGGTTCAGTCCTCAAATATTAAAAGCAGATAATAACTCAGAAGCAGATTTTTTTAAAGATTTTTTTTTTCTGAAATGAACAAACACCCAACTAAATCAACTTAGAGAATTGGGGAATATGCATTCTGCTTTGCTATTACCTGTTACGTTGTATTTGGGGTAGCCCATCTGTTTGTAACAGATGCCTATTCCCCTCACAGAGAAATGCTTTGCTCTACAGCTCTCTTCAGTGGGACACTGGGAATAAAACTAAGATTTCACTCCTACTGGAGTAGTTTATTACTGACATTAAATCTGTAGGAAGGGAAAATCTGTTTTTTCCCTCAAGATAACCCAAATAGAAGACTTACCAAACCCTCTCTATTTTACTTGCTCCTGAGTAGAACTGGTCAAAAGATAAATCTCCTCTTCTTAAGGATTTGTTAAATAATCCAATCTGAATCTGATTCAAGAAGAACACCAAAAATAATTTGGTATTGGCATGCCATATCTGGAACTACTTGTGAACCATTCCACATGGAGAATCAATACAATTTATCAGCTAGCTGTATTCATTGGGAAAACACTTTCATGATTTTTTTATTGTGTAATATGCTTTTATGATAATGACTAATCTTGACTTTGCAGAAAAGGACACTAGAAGTCATTTGCTTAAGTATTTGGCATTATGCCATAACATTCTGAAGAACAATTTTAAATTCTTCCATGAAACTTCCTATTGTTATGCCATTCAAAAATTATGTATATGTGCTCCCCACAGAGTTATCCTCAGTCATACATCTACATCTACATCTACATCTACATCTACATCTACATCTACATCTACATCTA
>NW_020955033.1:43946115-43961954 GCF_900497805.2 Vombatus ursinus | reverse complement strand
ATCTACATCTACATCTACATCTACATCTACATCTACATCTACATCTATATCTACATCTACATGAAATATATATATTTCCCCTAAGAATTTTATAGAAAGTTACTGAGAAATCTGTATCAAATTCCTAGGGAGTAATTAAAATGTGAAATGCTTTATCTTTTCTATTATCTTTTTGTGAGCTCCCAAATTTCACCCCAAAGTGACATTGTGATCAAAGGAGACTAAAGTAAACATTGTCTGGAAACTTGGATAATATGAGTATTATATATGAATATGAAATGCAACTCATTATATAATAACAATGTATTTCAAATAAGAGGCTTGTATGAGTCCATTACCGATGTACTTAAAAGTGTTTCAGAGTTCAGAAGACTGCATCTGTATGGCAATGGAAATAGGATTGGGGGAAAAAAGCTACTTAAAACTTGAGGTACTCCATTTTGATTATTTTTCCCTGCTTCTTGAATCTTTCTTTGGATTTCGCAGCATTTTATTTGGTGAGAAGACAAGGTAGTATCTCATCTCATCATTTATATATATTTATGAAAAAAAAGAGTGTGATAATAGTGTCTGTATGTGGTTGTCTTTGTCAAGATAATAGACAGAATGGCTTATTATCAATAAATTAGCAACCTGCCCCAAAGTTACAAAGTTATACCTCGAGGTCATTAACTAAGACTTATTCAATTTATGGCTTATCCACACTCCTTTTTATTTACTATATTTCTTCTTCATTCTCAAAATATGGCAATCAGAAAGCATCTAAATGGTCAATATATTGCATTAGTAAAAAAAAAATTAATTTGATTTGATAAAAGAGTAAAGTAATTTAAGGAACACATTTCATTAGACTTTCCCACAGGTTGTATACTACAGACTTATTACTGTTCCTTTAATAACCAAATGAAATGTTGAAATGTCAGTTTGGAGAGAAGGTTTTGGCTTATGAGAAGTTGAAGAGAGTGTATTTTTGTTGTAGCTGGGCAGAACATGGAGGGAAGGAGTGAGGAAGGAAGAGATGGGGAGTGAGAGAGAGACAGAGATAGAGACAGAGACAGAGAGAGAGGCCTTTTTCAGTGGAAAGGTGTTATCTTGTAAAGAGGATGAAGAAATTCCTTGTGTGTCAATCCCTAAGCTCCCTAAACTCATTGTTCATTTGCTTGAAAGGATAATAACTTGCTTTCTTCAATGAACTCACCAAGATTCAAATCACTTTCAGTTGCTTACATGTATTAGTTTATTTTGATAATAGAGCTGGAAGATTCCTTGTCTGGCACTGAAAGGTAAGGTACACATAGAAATATCTTCCACGTTGCTATGATACCTCTGTCTCTCTCTCTCCCTTGGTAGGTATATGCATATACAAACTACACATATGCATGTTTATATTTTGTATACTACCAAATGTACTCACAAATATGTTACACAATAGGTTTGCAACTCAAGTACCCATTTCATATTTGTATATCTTACATAACTATGAGAATATATGTATATAATTATTTTATGGGTATATATATGTAAATATTATATGAGTTTGTTATATATATTTATATTTTATGTACATATGTAAATACATATCTGATTGTTATAATCTGCATCACATGTCCATGCTAATATTTGGAATGAATATACACACATACATACACATACATACATATGTACATATATGTGTGTATAGAAAAAATGTGTATATATAATACATACATAGTATGTGTGTATATGTGTGTGTGTACATACGTATATATGAGAGTATGTGTGTGTGTGGATGTATATTATATATATATATATCTCATATAAGCCACATGAACAAATATAAATATATAAATACACACACACACACACATATATTTGAGAACCTAAGATCCTAAGATCCTGGTCATTGGTAATATTCTTGTACTTAACTCACATATAGTATGTATATGTAATTAACCATACATATGATGAGAACTCATGGCTGATGTAGAAGTCATGCATATAGGTTACATTTTGTCCTCTTCCACCTTCTCCTTACATAATACCACTGTTCAAAAGTAGAATAGTCTGCCCCAGTATGTAGTAAATTTTTCATCACCAGAACTCTTAAAGTGAAGGCTAGTTAACTATTTTTTTCAGAGATGTTGTAAAAATGATTCCTCTTCACATATTGTTTGGGCTAGAAGTTAATGAAGTCTCTTCAAGCTACGTGATTCTGTGCTTTTCACCCAGATTGCTCTGTTTCTTATACTCCACTAACCAATCATGGGGCTTTCCTGGCAATTTTGTTGCCTGCAGCAAAAGTATTAATATCACCTCATTTCCTAGAATTTACTTAGACCTGCTTTGCAGACAACATTACCTACACAACCATTTTATTACATCCACATTCATTTTTGATTGAATCACTTTCAATAGCATTTGTTGTTGCAGTAGTTTCTTCAGCATCACCTCCAAGACATGTCCTAAAATAATGAATAATAATAACAGTTTTATGACAAGAATAAAAAAAAAACATTGAATGTGTGACGGACTCTCTATCAATCATGACTGTGTACACTGTTGCAATCAAGGCATCATGAATTCTAGAAAGAGATTTGAGGCCATCAAACACTGCGGTAAATGACTAGGGACATTACAAGGTACCCACTCCTCAATATTCTAAAGTAGTGAATATTAGGGAGGATTCTGGAAAGATGGTAAAATAGGTAAAAAAAAACCCTTCAACTTCTCCAAATCACCTTCAAAAAAAAAGACAGAACATTACCTCAAATTGAACATAGAGTGGCAGAAATTAATAAATGTTGACATAAAGTAGTTGTCCTCCCAAGACAGTCTGAGAACACTTAAGGAAAACTTGGCCTCCAGGGCAGAGGTTCTGCCAGAGTGAAATGCAAACACCTCCAAGCAGACAAACAACAAGCCCTGGGGGCAGCTGGGTAGGGAGGCAGCCTTGGCCTCAAGAACTTTCACATCAGGTACAGTGTGTGAGTTGGAGTTGGACACTTGAGAAGGGGAAGATTGAAAAACCCTCTGCTGTCATGGAACTCCAGGCCCAGCTGGGATGACCAGACATGATCCCAGGGTGTGGGTGTGGGAGAGAAGGAGAAAGCACATAACTTGTGAGTATGGTAGCAGAGAGGTGAGGACTCTGCTAACTGTGGGCACATATAGGAGAGTGGAGTCCCTGGTTTTGGTTTCAAAACAGAGAGGAGTGCTGAAATTTGCAGCCATGGGAAAAACTGTAGGAAGTAAGAACATTTTCTGGACAGCATGGTTGGGGACCTTAACCATGGCTTTGGGGTGGAAAGGAGTGCCCAAGGTTGGGCCTCCTGGATAGAGCTCAGAAAATCATAGTAAGTAAGACGTGAGGCCTGGGGCACCATTCCCTACACCTCAGCACTAGACCTTGATTAAAATTATGAGCTGTTAAAAATTAAACAAAATAATAATAAAAAATGAGTAAGCAAAGGAGAAAGAACCCAACCACAGACAACTATTATGGAGATAGAGAAGATCTAAGTTAATATTCAGAGGATGATAGTGAAGTTAACAAAAGGCATTCCTTTTTCAAAGAGAAAAATCAAATGGCCACAAGGTGAAAAAAAAGTCCATGGAAGAACTTAAATAGGACTTCAAAACTCACATAAGAGAGATTGAGGAAAAATTAGTGAAAAAATAAGAGCAATAAAAAAACAAAGAAAGATATGAAAGAAATACAAGAAGTTGGAAAAAAAGATCTAAAAACTTAAGAAAGAAAATAACTTCTTAAAAAACTAGAATTGGGTAAGGGGGAACTAATGATGTTATAAGACACCAAGAAATAATAAAACAAAATCAAAAGAATAAAAAAATAGAAGATAATGTGAGATATCTCAGGAAAACAATTTATTTAGAGAATAAATCGAAGAGAGATAATGTAAAAATTGCTGGAGTGCTCAAAAGTTATGATCAAAAAATTATCTTCGTACAATATTATAAGATATTTTTAAGAAAAATTGTCCTGCCATTCTAGAGCAAGAAGGTTAAGCACAAATGGAAAAAAAAATAGATCATAACCTGAAAGAGATCCCAGGAGGAAAACTTACAGAAATAACTTAGCCAAGTTTCAAAGCTGCTAGATTTAAAAAAAAATTAAATCAAATAAAAAAATAAATACTGTGGAGCTATAATCAGAATCGCACAAGACCTAACAACTTCTACATCAAAAGATCTTAGCTTTAGGAACACTATATTTCAAAGGAAAAAAAAATGGACTGTGACCAAAAATAACTTATCCAGCAAAGTTGAGTATAATCCTCAACAACGACAACAACAAAAAATGGACATTTAATGAACTGAAAGACTTTCAGGTATTTGTGACAAAAAGACCAGGACTTAATGGAAAATTTGACATATGAGATCCAGAAGAAACATAAGGTAAACATTAAAGACCAAGTATAGATGACTCAATAAGGTCAAATTGTTTACTACTTACATGTGAAAATGTTATTACTACTCTTAAGATTGTCATTACTACTTGGGTAGTTTGAAAGAAAGGCTTGGTCTGTATTGAGTATGATGAGGTGATTCTAAAAAGTGAAACTGGATAGGGAGAGGTAAAAAGAAGCAATTATCTCATACAGGTATGAAAGGAAGAACTGAAACAGAAGAAGGAAGTGGGAGTGGAGGGCCAGTGGTGCCGGAATCTTACTCTCATTGGAAATGGATTAAAGAGGCAACAACATATACATCTAGAAGAGTACAAAATTCTTCTAAATTAAAAAAAAAATAAGAAGGCAAGGGGATGGAATAACAGAGAGATGTATTAGGGTGTGTAGATTAAGAATTAGGAGGATGGGGGAGTGGGTAAGGGAGGAACTCTTGGAAGGATGGGTAGATTAACAGATAGGTAGTGGTTAGAAGTAAATTAGATGAGTGAGGAGGGATAGGTTAAATAAGGCAAGAAGGATAGTGAATAAAAATAAGAAATATACAGCTAGTAATTATAACTTTAAATGTGAATGGGGTGAATTTACCCGTAAAATGAAACAGATAGCAGCAGGAATTAAAAATCTGAATTGACAGTATGTTGCTTAAACACAACAAAAATGAGAGATATACACAGAGTTAAAATAAAAAAAAAAAATAACAACGCTAGCAATCATGATCTCGGACAAAGTTAAAGCTAAATAGTTTTAATTAAAAGAGATAAATTGAAAGTACACTTTTACCAATATCAGAATATATTCTTTTAGCTCATTTAGAATAATTATAGATAGTACATAGTGACCATTTTTAGTGATTAGAATGCATTTGTTAACTGTTGCATTATTCAATTTATTTCAAGGTCATTTCATGGGATATTCTATACATTCTTCCTTAATGATTATAAAAAGCCCTCTAAATATGGATATTATCTTTGCAAGAGTTTCATTTTCTTTTACTGGACCTAACTAAAGTAAAAGTTTGTCACATTGGGACTTGGACCATGAAAAAAACCACTTGGACCCCAATGACAAAAATGAACAGGAACACCAATGAGCATTTTTAAGGGCCCTTCTAAAGTACCTCTTTTCCATTCTTTATATATCCACTCTGTGACAACATAAGTATTGACATTTAGAATCTGAAGACCAATTCTGGAGGCACCTGAGATCTCTTGTCCATGTTTACCTATGGGCCTGTAGCTACATTTGGTCATGTCTATGCATTTAATTTAGTGGTGAACATTTTGCCTTCCTCTTCCTTCAAACTGATTTTGACACCTTCAGGACTATCAAATAAGATGCATATTCATTGCTAACACCAATATCTATCTTAACCACACACTGGATATTATTTTTATTTATTTGGTCTATAAGCTAAGTCTACAGAACTTTAGATATAGGATAGCACAACCAGGAGACAAGGTAAATTAGGTCTGACGTAGCAAAATAATAGAAATACATATAAGGAGAAATCTTATTGATTTAGTTCTACTTCCTCATGTAATAGGGATAGGAAGCTAAGGATGAGACATATGAAATCACTTGTCCATTGTCCCTTTCATTTAGCTAGCAAAATAATGGCAGAACTGAATCTAGAAATTAAAACTTCAATGTTCTTGTCAGTTCTAATTTCACTATACCACATTTTTTTTCTATTTAAAATCACAAAATCACAGAAATAGTAAAAAAAAAAAACAACCGTGACTATAGTCTTCTTGAACAATGGGAATGAATCAGTTTTTTTTCCCTTCAAAATGTTTGTTTTCTTTGTAATATTTCAAATGGGAAAATATTACATTTAATTTATTTTCTCTGAATTGTGTACATCAAGTAATTAGAGGTAGTAGCCTAGACTTAGCCTGGAAAAAGTGATCACAGTATAAAAAGCAAAACATTATGGGTAATACACCAATTAAATAAAATACATAGAGACAGAAATGATCAATAAATTTTAAATACACTATATATATTCTTTACTTTTGGGATTTTTCAGTGGTAGTTGCTTTTGGAAAGTTTATACATATGCCTGTGTGTGTGTATATGCATTGTTTAGACCTATATCTACAATCGTATAGCGCAAACATGTCAAACTTAAGCCTGCAGGCTGATACGACAACATTCTTGAGGGCACAGGAACCAGATTAAAATGTAATTGGAAAATATTTAACAAAATAAATTAAAACATAATAAAACAGCCAATTTTAATATCTGGTTTTCTAAATCAATACAGGTCTGCAGAGAGCCTTATTCATGGTGTAGTGGCCCATTTCTATTTCAGTTTGATTCCACTGGCATAGAGAACTTCTGTTTCAGATAGTACCATCTATCATTGCAGATTAGGAATTATTCTCCAATTTATTATTTTACAATGTTTCCAGGGACATGGAGGAATTAAACAATTACACAGCCCTCCCTTCACACCAGAAAAGAAGTCTAATTTTTTTTTCTTTTTTTTTGTGGGGTGTTTGCAATACCTTATTGTAAAATTTGGGTTAAGTATTTGGTCACAAGCTATCCTTGGGACCCATGATTTTAATAGAGTTTATGGAGTTTAAACAACATAAGATGCCAGAAACTCGAGATGCAAAGATCACTGTGAGACCACTATGAGACGTCACATGAGAGATTGCCTTAAACGTGCTTAGCTTCCCCAAACCACTGCATTAATTAAAAAAAAAATTCTGTAGGTGTTCACTTGTGCTATTAAACAGTAAAATACATACTGTACACATAATATCATACATAACAGTACATACATCTTATGTATTTATGAGTTACTAAACGTTTTTGAGATATCTAGACACTTCTGGCCTTTGTGTGACATCTGCTGGTTTTTGTGTTCTTTTTGCAAACTTTAACTCTTTACTTATTTTAACTTTAAAAAAGAAATTGTGTATATTTATGATATTTAAAGTTAAAATATGTTGATAGCATCCAATACTATGCATATTTCTAAACTTCTCTGTGTCATCTACTGGCCTTCACATGTCATCTGTGACTTCTGCACAACTCCCAAAAATTCCCATTTAATTTCTCATGTTGATCCATGATATTTTGAAACCACAATGCAGAAGGGATAATTGTAGTCAAATGCTAGCTACTGTTTACCAAAGGCTGAACTAGAACCTAGGAAGTAGTGATGCAAATGTTTGCCCTCTATAACATGTTGCTTCTTACATACAACATACGTACAGAAAACTATGAAGTAGTTTTCTTAGTGATAGAGAGTGGTCCTAATCGCTGTGGGTAACAGGAAAGGCATCATATAGGAGATAATATTTAAACTGTGTTCTGATGAAATCTAGGGAGAGTGTGAGATAGGTTTGAAGAGAAGAGCATGCCATTGCTAAAGGATAGTCTGTGCAAAGATACAGATGGGAAAGATGGATCAGTGTGTCAGAGATTGCCAGATGGAATTGTTTAACAATTGTTGATACTGAATATAGATGTAACATACACAATGGTACCATATTAGATCAATGAGGTTTGGTCGAGGTCAAGTGGCTGCGAAGTTGATGCCCCATAAGAGGGCATAGAAACACATAGCACAAAGTATGAATGATATATAGAGTATCACATTCTGGAGGAGGAAGAAGAGGAGGAGTATTAGTGGTAGGGATTTTTTTGCCTCCCCCCCCCAGGGCATATCACATTGCAATTTAGGATGACTAGAGATTCAGATTGTATTCCAGAAGAATCTATGAAAAAGTAATACTTGGAAGATGTGGTATTAATTGTTTAGCAAAATGAAAATAATCTATTTTTTTTTGTTCAATTGGAATGATGACTGTGTGCTTGGTGATTTACTCTCACAAGATGTTGTCTCAAATGTTGAAAATAGCATTGATTATGAGCACCTTTTCCAGAAAGAGAGAGAGGGAGGAGGGAGTGAGAGAGAGAGGTAGAGACAGAGACAGAGAAAGAGAGACAGAGAGAGACAGAGAGACAGAGAGAGAGATAGAGAGATAGAGTATAGACCTTCTCTTTCTCCCTTTCCTTCTCCCTCAGATAGATAGATTGCTAATCTGCAGTGATAGATGGTGTTACCTCAGCCAGAATTTGTCTATACCAGTCTATCAAATTTAAATAGAAATGGGGACCACTAAATCTTACATAAGGATCACTGCAGACTCATATTGACTTAGAAAATGAGATATTAAAATTATCTCTTTTATTGTATTTTATTATATACATGTACATGTATATATTTACACATATGCATATACATATGTGGGTACAAAGGGCTAGCTTGCAGAAGAGTCCAATAAAAATATAGCCCCTAGCAACACTGAATGAGTTGAGTTCCATAGTGAACTTTTTAGTGGGTTGAAGTAGGTTATGGTAGGTACTAAAATAAATTACTTCTTTGAATCATTTTTTCAGTCTCCAGTGCTCACTAGAAAATTATGCACTGTTTCATGTGTTGTCAAATTTCTAGACTGAAGGTGAAGAATTTTTATCTGTCTTTCACTAAGATAGCACTTAAGATGGCCACTGCAGTATGGTTGTATAATCAGTCTTCATGTTGACAATGTCTCTGCTCTGACCATTGTAAAAAACAAAACATATTCCTGTTGCTACCTCATTGCATAGTCTACAGTAGAGATGGAGGTAAGGGATAACAACAGGAAGGACAGAGGGATAGGGCTTGGCTGAATAGCCTACTATTATAGGCAATGCATTTAGTGGTTTAGGTAGTAAGATGTCAAAGTTACCAAGTCTCACACATTGACTACATCATGTGACACCAGCCTACTTATGCTCAGAACTACTGGGAAGAAAAAAAGAGGTGGTTACATTTTAAATGAGTGCTTTGTAATACATCTACGGGGTTGTGGTCTCCTGGGTCACTGATCTGGAGCACTGACATACCAATGGATTTCCGGGACACTAATTCTTCTAGTTTACATTTGTAGAATTTAATGAATACAGTAACCTGAGATTTAGAATACCAAGGAACCAGGGATTTAGATGGTAAAGATGAAAATTAGATAGAATATTGAATATGCTATGGAATTTAATAAGTCTAAGGATAAGTTGTCCTTTTAGTGTCATAATCATGATAAAAGGAGGTTGATTTGTAGGTCCTACCTGCCTGGGTTGAACTGTTAGTTAAGGCTGTATCAGCACTAGAACTTACTGTATTTGTTCCTTCTTCTACATGGTGGTACAAACTCTAGGCACGTGGGTTTCAATTATATGCATAGTCATTGTTATATGCATTTTGCTAAATGAGCACAATTATTTATAATGGATATAATGCCCTCAAAAATTATCCAATATGCTGGTGGTATCCAATGCCAAACCGTGATAGCATCCTCTGGTTGGATTTCACATGGGGCTGAAGGTGTCAACACTTCTTGAAAGAGCCCCATCCAATTGTCTACTAGCAAACTATTCTTGTTTGGGTCTAGTGGAACATTAAGTTTAGGGAACATCAAGTAGGTCAGTTTGACAATAACATAGATCATGTGAAGAGAGTATTGTGAAATATCTGGAAATGTAGGCTGGAGTCAAACTGGGAAGGGCTTTAAAAGTCAAGCTGAGAAGTTTGTACTTATACTATAGGCAACAGGGGACATTGAAGATTTTTGAGCAAGGGAATGACTTGGGTGGATGGGCACTTTAAAAGATTATTGTAGTGGCTATGTGGAGACCAGAAGCAAAGAGACCAATTAAGAAGTTATTGCAATAAATAAGAGGTGATACTAATTTATCTGAATGAGAGTGGTGACTGTGAGAGAAGATAGGAGGGCATATATGTGAGAGATGTTGTGAAGTCAAAATTGACAAGATAAGAAATAAAATCAAAAGCCCAAAGACTCATGGATTACATGGAAGTCTGACAGCTTCAGATAATAAATGCTTCATGAAGAGAATTTTGAAATCACTGGATATGACAGACCTGAAAAACATCACAAAATGTGAAACTGATGGCAGTTTAACATGCATCAGCTCTCTATGGGCAGAGGAGTTTGGATTTCACATGTCACTATGGGTTATAGCCGTGGTTGATTTGGGGATGGTTTGAATGCCTTGTACAAAATAGCTGTCTCTATAGGCCATAAGTTCTTTTTTTCCAATTGAGTATTTTTTCCAATTATGTGTAAAGATAGTTTTCAACATTCATTTTTGTAAGATATTTTGTTCCAAATTTTTCTCCTTCCTTTCCTTCCCTCTCCCCTCCCCAAGATAGCAAGCAATCTGATATAGGTTATACATGTACAATCATGTTAAACATATTTCCACATTAGTCATTATGTGAAAAAGAATCAGAATAAAAAAAAAAACACAGGCCATAAATTCTAACTAAAATTTAAAGCACTGGATGATATCAACTTTTCTTATGCTTTTACACTCAGTTTCACAAATATTCTTTTAAGTGACTATTCCACTGCTCATCAAAAATGTTGAATGAGTAGCACTGTTATGAGGGGGGAAAAGTATTGTTCAAAGTTGAATTTTGCAGTTTATATTGAGATGTCAGTAAGTTAACTAGCATTTATAAGTACCTACTATGTGCCAGGCAGTGTGCTAAATGCTGAAGATATAAAGAAATGCTAAAAAACAATTCCTTTCTTTGAAGTAGCTCACAGTCTAATGTGGGAGATAACATGCAAACTGTGTTCAAACAAGATATATATGGAAAAAAACTTGGAGGAAATCAAGAGAGAATTAAAACTAGCTTAAAATTATAGTACTTGGTACTAGAGTTAGAGAAGAATATTTTTTCAACAGTTGAACCCCAAATTCTGCTAATCCTTTGGTTGTCTTTATTCCTACATGAACACACTGCCTCTCTACTTGTTTGCAGAATGTGGTTCATAAAAGTATAGCCGTAAGTATTCAGAAGACATATAGCAGTCATAAAGAGCTATGTTTAATGGCTTGAAATCAGCTTGGAGATTGTTTCCACAGAACATCCAGAAATGATATGCCTGAGGACTCAGTACTTGGCTCCATCCTGTTCAGTGACATAGATGAAGATGCTAATGGATTGCAAATTTTTGGATTAAAATTAGATAGAAGGTAGTAGTTTTTTGACTGCATTATGATCCAAAAATTATTTCTCAATAGTCTAATGATCAAAGCCTAACAGGGTATATACCTATTATATTCTGGGCATCAACTCAAAGAACTAATAATATCTCCATGAGATGGGTTGATAAGTTTTGACAACTTCTTACATAGCTAAGACATAGAGCATTCATTTGACTTTAAACTCTATACAGACCAAAACTTTAATGAACTTACAAAAAAAAAGTAAAACTAATTCAAGAAAACAAGTATCTAAAAAAGGATGGGGTAATCCACCTTATTTCTTGCACCAGATAAGGGCACCCCTAGAAGATGACAAATAGATAATTATCTCAATAAACCTTTGTCTTGTAAAAGTGGTGAAATTTGGAGAAACTTTTTTGTCAAAATTTAACTTGACAATTCAAAGTCAAGTGTTGTTCTTAATCTTACATTTTTAGGATAACATAAACTCTGATGAGGGAATAGCCAAGTGAATAGGGAGCAAATCGTAAGCACCATTAAATTATATGTAATCTCTAAGACCAATAGCTAAGGTAACACCTAGAAAAGCACAATAAATCACAATACACAAACCTTCTTCATAGACACAAACAATTCAAAGGAACATATATGGAAACAAACAAGGAAGTAATTCAGCAACATCAGATCCTCAAATACATACTTTAAAATTATGGAAAGATTTCACCCAGTTTACCACCTTTTCTTCCTTTGATGATGATCTAAGATCGTCCTCTATATTTAGGTGTTTTTAAAATTCAGACATACTTGCATACGTTAACTCTATCCATTTTCTTATTCCATTAATCTGACTACTTCATCAATAACAGAAATATAGAGGCCCAGCCTCTAACAGAAGCAAATAAGCCCTTATTTCTTCTTCTTTTAATCTACTATCTGTAGTTTGCTGCAGAATGGAAGAAAATATTTTATAATATTAGTATTCTAAGCAACATTTGCTGTCGTGAAGTCACCAAAAATCAACTGTCTTGCCTTTCTTATTATAACATAGATCCATGGAATAAAGGCCTACAAGTTTTCTTTTATGCCATAATAGTAATAATATTTTCAATCCTTTTAGCCTAACAATCTTGTTCTTTGGGTAAGGGTGCATCCCTGATATTAGCTATACCAAACTTCTGTTTTCATATTGAGCCTTTTTTTTTGGAAGGAAGGGATTTGGAGGCAATGTGACAAAAAGCAGTCAGAAGAATTATAAGTAGACAATTATTGCTTAAAGTGTGGTTTCCATTTTAGTAATATTGTTTAACCTATTGTTGTTTTCCTGAATATGCATAATACAAGTCAAATACATCAGTAGTTTCTTTTTGATTATTGAGATCAGATAGGATCAGAAATTTAAAGCTGGTAGGAGGCATTTGTGTCATCTATTCCGACCGCCTCACTTAACAGATGAGGAAACTGAAGTGCAAAGATGTTAAATGGCATGTCTAAGGGCACACATATGTTAAGTAATAGAGCCAAGAGTTGAATTCTGATCCTTTAACTCCAAATTCAACACATTTTCCACTGTACAACACTAACTTTATAAAGATATTGTTTCTTACTTTATGAAATATTTAAAACCCTGAATGAAACTGAAACATGCTGTTATGTTTATATGAATTCATATTATTATTTATGATTAATCCCAAAAAGCTAATACAAATGAATCAATTAATATTTTCAGAAGATTAAATATATTCTATGTTTTAAATGTAATTGCATATGAACCTTTTTTTTCCCCAAATCTAGTGAATGTTTGTTTCTAGGTTAGAATTCATTTTTCGTTGACATGAACTCTATTTTACTATGAGAGTTATACTATAAAATGAAGGAATTCATGGAAATATGATTTCTCTTCAAATGCAAACTATTCATTTCTAAAATATATTAATTAGTGAAATTAACTTGGGGCTACTGATTTGAAGATATTAATGCATTGAATAGATACGGTCAGAAATTCTGCCTCTAAAATGTAAGAATTAGATATTTTAGTTTAATTTGTTAGTTTTTACTTGGTAAATACATACAAAATCACCACATATCATCTTGTATCATCATCTTTCCCATGTAATTAATTATTTTCCCCTTTAGACACAGCAATGACTGTACTCAGGTACTGTCTGTCTCTCATATACTACTTCCATCTTTTTTTGGGGGGATAGTATTTTTTGTCATTTTCTTTTGGTCAGATTTCCTCAAAGCCAATTGCTACACGCAATTATGAGGACAGATTTTGTAGTTAGCAACAAAACATTAACAGGCAAATTATTCCTCAATCTTATCTTTTTCATTACATTCATTTGATTTTTTTCCACAAAGCCATATTTGTTTTTAAAGACTAAGCCATTCTTATGTAGATAAACATTATCTATTCTCTTATTTTATTAATATTTCTAATTTATTCTTTTTTACCTCATGGGTAGAAGGAGGGAGGCCAATTACCAAAAACTTTGGCAAGAAATTGTGGCTAAAATGGTCAGGCAGGACTTTATAATATATTTTATGTGATGGAGGGAATGAGAAAGGTCAGAAAGGAAAGTAGATAGAAAGTGGATTGTTTGAAATGGAATCATCTCCACCATGTTATGTTAGGTAGGAATATGAAAATCACAAGAACAACTTTTGCAATATAGTGTATGATCCCTTGAATACTACGGGAAATAGGCCATTATTTCAACTTTTCTCTAAATTCAGTGTTACTAAGTGTCCCGATGGAGTGACATAAGAAGACATGATAGAAGTGGTAGTGACTTGGACAAGCTAACAGTGAGAGAAAGCAAAACCCCCTGTCCATGGAAATGAAGAATTGACTGACATAACATATTTTGTGTTGATGCACACCTAACAAATGCCAAGTTGTATATTTGTGGTTCCTACAAGTATAACATGAAATCAGAGTCAAAGTTAGGAGTAAGAGGCAAGGAATTTAATCTGTAAATAAAATTCAATTTTAAAATGACTTCAGGTTTCAAAAAAATTTGCTGAAATTTGTCTTCCACTTGGAAGTATGATGGAATAATGTTGATTTTGAATCTTTTAAAAAATTATAAAACCAATTATAATTTCAGTAGCTAATTCAATTACTCAAAAATTCTCTAAATAAATTATAGCATGGCTAAAAGACCAATGTTGAGGATTAATTTGATTTCTAAAATGTAACAAAAGGCATCACATTCATTGTATACATCATTACCTAAAATGAAAAAAGAGTATTTTTCAAGCCATAACACTTTCTTCTTATATTTAAATACTAGATTTTTTAAAAAGCAAAAAGCTAAAGCATCTAAGTGTTTTATAGAAATGTGCTAGGAATTTAAGAGGCAATAAAATATAAACTGTGCTGTTCTGCTACTTTTGAATAATGAAATAAAGAGATTGCTTTTGGATACTTCTGGACTGATCCTAACTTTGACTTTACTATAGTTTAAATATGGAATAATTGCTTTCATCAATGCCTCAAACAATTTTGCATTCTTCTAAATCTTATTTAAATTCCTGAAGCAACTTAAATTTTTTTTCTGTTCAGTTCAGTTCTTTAAAATTTGACTTGTAGTTTCGTGAGTGATATTATGGTGGAGTGTGGCTAGAAAGCAGATTTCAAAGTCAGGCACAATAGTATTCAAAACTTGCATCTGATGCATACTGGCTTTGAGTCTTTGGGCAAGTCCTCATACCTCTAAAGGCTTTGGAGAAATCTCTAACATTTCAAGTTGCTGAGAAGATGCCCACCTGCACTGCTAAAATAAGTTTGTTTGCTAAGTATATCCATATACTGATTAAATCTAAGATCCAATCTCTGTGGAAGCAGATAAAGATCCCCTGCTTCTTCTTTTAGAAATATTAATATATATTTTTATAAGAATTGTTCTTCATCTTCACCTAGACTGTAAGGGAAGAGGCTCCTCATAATTATAATTCAACTGTGGGAAGCATAGGAACTTTGATCCTCTTTATTTTTGACCTGGGCTGGAACCTGAAAACCACCAAAAGATGGATTCCTAACCTTTTTTTTTTTTCTTTTATTACATAGACCCCTTTGGCAGTCTGTACCTCCTTCTTTCTTCCTCTTGCTTCTCCTCTCCCACCTCTCCCCCTTCCTCTCTTCCCCTTCCTCTTTTCCCTTCCTCTCCCTTTCCACCCTCATCCCTTTCTCCTTCTTGTTCCTCCCCCTTCTCCCTTTCTCATCTCCAATTTCTTCCCTCCCTATCCCCCTCTCTCTCCTTTCTCCCTCTCTACTTCTTCTCCCAATTCCTATCCCTCTCCCCTTCTCTATCTCATCCTTTAGGAGTAGGAGTGGGAATACTAGTAGTAGTAGTAGTAGTAGTAGTAGTAGTAGTAGTAGTAGTAGTA
>NW_020955033.1:43887901-43946105 GCF_900497805.2 Vombatus ursinus | reverse complement strand
TAGTAGTAGTAGTAGTAGTAGTAGTAGTAGTAGTAGTAGTAGTAGTAGTAGTAGTAGTAATAGTTGTGGCAGTAGTAGCAGCAGCAGCAGTAGCCAATGGACCCCTTCTCAGAATAATCTTTTTAAATGCATAAAATACAGTGGAAGGGGAAGGGAAAAAGTATTTATTAAGTGCCTAATTTGTGCCAGGCATGATACTAAGCTCTTTACAAATATTATCTCTATTGAAACATAAAGGATTCCAAAAGAAAATAATTACATTAGCATACAGTTTTTAAAATATATTAAAAGAAACAAAAAAGTCAACAGAACCTAGTTTAAGTGTCTTTCCTGCTCAGGAGTGGGCAATGTTAAATGTAATGGCTTTAGAGGAAAAAATACTTTCCAAGAGTTTGCTAAAAGTTAAGTCACAATTGTTCTATTAGAAGAATCAAACTGTTAAATGAACATTTACCATATACTGAGTTCTATAATTCTCTTTTGGCATATTGTGAGATATTCCTTTTTCAAGAAACCTATAGATTGAGATTTCTAACTGAATTGAGTAGCACTTTAGAGTGATATTGGGGGTGGGGATGTAGAGCTTCTGTCAGTTTAGACAGGAAAGATTTCTTCCCTAGTCATCTTCAACGACATTTTACAGTAAAGTAATATGCACAATCTAACATGCCATGCCCAGAAAATTCAGATATATGGCCTTTCTTTAAAGATACCGTTCTCATGGGATACTGATATGAGAGCATTATGACAAAAGAAAGAATGTTGTGGTTCTGTAAGATTGGAGGCCAGAGTTGTGTTGGCCACCTGTGTTCTATAAAAATAAGCCTTTTATACTAGTACCATCTATCAACATGCTTACTCTTCCCTTCCTGTACTGGTCCCCTTCAGCCATAGCAAGAGACATCTTTCCTGTTAATCCCCCTAGCCTCACAAGCTAATAGACTGCTGTATCTAGTTTTTCTGCTGACTCTACTATTTCAGGATTTTTCCTGAGGCAATATTCTCTGGGTTTTTCAAAGTCAATAAGGGAAGGTGAGAGTGACTTAGTGCTTACTCAACCATCTTGACTCTGGGAAGTCAAAATAGGTGACTTTCAAACATTCGGTCTGGGGGCTAATAGCTCTAGGAATAGCCGCTGCCACTGCTACGGCTATTGATTCAGTCAGCAAGGCCTGATCCTGGTTTGCTGACACAGGGGAGGGGCTATATTGGAACACCCTGTAGCCCTGCACTGGACCTTCTCTCTCACTCAGTTCTGACAACTTCCTACCTTCTGACCTTCTAAGTTGTCTCTGGCGTCTGTGGGCTAAGAAGAATGGAACCCACTACTGCTGCTGGTGATTCATGCCCAAAGCCTGATCATGCTTTGCTTAGGTGGGGTGTGGTACTGCACCCTGTGTGCTGGATGCTCCTCACTCAGGCTGGTACTATAGACCTTTGCCGTTGACCTTCCAGGGCTGGAAATCTGCCTCATTATGTCTTTTGGTGGGTTCTGCCACTCTAGAATTTGTTCAGAGTCTCTTTTTAGAGGTATTTGAAGAGATTTAGGGGAGAGCTCAGATGAATCCATGCTTTCACTTTGCCACCTTGGCTCTACCTCCATTCTCATATAGTTTACAGGGACACTGAATATAACAATGCCTTTTTTGTAGGTCCATACATTGTCTTTGTCAGAAGCATGACTTGAAATCAATTCTCCTTACTCAGAGGCTACATATGCTTATTACAACATGTTCTCAAAAGAATTAATACTTTTCTGAGGTAAAAGAAAATACACTATTGTGGAACTTTTACTACTAATTTATGATAAAAAACATTTCAGTCACTACATAAACATTAAATATTAACAATTTATATGCTTAATTTTCATACTTGGCCTTATTGGAAAATAGCAAGAAGGTCACATGTTTACTAATGGGGTAGAAAACTAAATGCTACACACATCCAGAGAAAGAACTGTGAAGTTTGAATACAGATTGAAACATGCTATTTGCTCTTTTTTTTCCTTTTGTCTTGTTTTGTTTCTTCTTTCTTGTATTTCCTCCTATTAGTTCTTATTCTTTACAACATGACTAAGAACATATGTTTAATAAGAATGTATATGTAGAGCCTATATCAGATTGCATGCCATGTTGGGGAAGGGGGGGAGGGAAGGGGAGAAAATTTCAAACTCAAAAACTAATGGAAGTGAATGTTGAAAACTAAAAATAAATTAATAAAATTAAAATAAAAAAATAAACTCTCTGAGACTATAACAAAGGAAGGAAACAAGCAAATAACTATATGAATAGAAAAAATAAATAAGCAAATAGAAATTAATAAATAGGCAAATAAATACATATCAGATAAACAGATATATAAATAGCTTGTAGATAGATGAATGGGTTAACAAATAAGCAAATAAATAGAATGAATATATAATTAAATGAATAAATAAATGAACATTTTAAAATACATTTTAAAAATGATTTTTAATATGTCTTTTTATTTTTAATTGGATTTATGCTTTAGCACACATAAATGTAGTTTCCTTGTGCCTCAGAACAGGATTCAGGAAATAGATACCTACATGTTTAGATAGAGATTGCCATTTTCATCTTTCATCAGGCTTTTGGCCTGACCATGAGGCAGAAGGTACATTATAGAACAAAAAGCATGCAGATGGAAACAGTTGAAGAAATAGAAGCCTTTCAGTCAGCTGAGGTAGTTTGTGGACGGCTTCCACGAAAGTAGATCCTGTGTAGGAATGATCTCCAGGTTTGATGCTATATTGTGGAATCCTCTAGTGCTGGAGGTAGTAACTAGTGATTTTCAATACCTCCTTCCATTTCTCACCATCTTCACAGATGGATGATTATAGATAATGGGGTTCATTTACTCATTTTAACATTTTCTGGGTTCACTTCTGGCTTGGGAAACATTTGACCTTGTTTTAAATGTTTACTTTGTTTCTGAAACTAGCAAATGCTCTAAAACTCTTCTATAAAACAGCCAGCTGGCCAGAGGTTCATATTCATAGAAGAGAGAATTGTTATTGATTTATTTTATCAACCTCCCAGAAAAGAGATAACATTTACTAGGGTTTCAAAAATAAACTAATAGCATTGTGGAAGTGGGCAGGGTTGAGTCAGGCAGAAGTAATTAATCTTTTGGTTGCTGGGAAGTAATGGTGAAGAAACTATATCCTAAAAGAGAGGGGATGAAGTGAATGGCTAGAGGGAAAATCATACCCCAACAGTGGAGCAAATTCTGAGGTAGTGCTCCCCTCAAAAATGAGTTTGTGTATGTGTCTCTCTGTGTGGATGAGAGAAATGTGTGCCCACTTTGCCAGCCTGTTCACCAGCCCCGAAAATGTTTTTGCTAGTGAGGGCTCATTCTGTATTCTTCAAAATTGCATTTTTGTTTTCTCTTGATGCTACTGAATATGAATTAATTTACCTCAGCTTCTATTGATAATTTGTGGGAGCTTTTATTCCTTTCTCTTTTTTTATGCTTTTCTTGCTTTTGATGTGAAAACTTTTCAGAAGTATCACTTGTCCTTACATTGATCTTTTAAAATATGATTTTTAATTTTTTCTTTCATTTTTATTTGTGATTTTGTTATAGTATCCCATAGGCATTTACCTCTCTAATAATCAATCTATAAAATTCCTATGATGAAAACAGAGATAAGTCTGTTATTCAATAATACTAATAATGAAACATTTTTCCCCTGAAACTCCATGTCAGTGTCAGTGAATCTGAACTGAATGCTTTAGCTCACTTAGATACCAATTGTCATATGAATGTGCTTCTACATTACTCCTAAGAGCAATACTGTTTTATTTGTTGAGTATTACATATGATTTGCATGATTCATTTTTCATTTACCGTCTATATGCTACATTTTAATGCTTAGAGTAACATTATTCATTTCCAAAAATGAATCACGAATCATGGATCTGTGCCACCATAGATCAAACTAATAAACATATTTAAATTCTTTAAATTTACCTGAAAAATATTGCAATTTTTTTCAAATATAATTTTTATGGGTTTATTGAATTTAGAATCTAACCACTAATGACAAGGACATTACAAGCACATTGAAAAAAAAGCTAAAAGATTTGGAGGATTGCAAGGTAATTCATAGCAAGCTTTGGGCTGGGAAAATTAATTCCCTAACCCAAATGACTTTCAAAAATATCAACTACATTGACAATAAGAGACATCATTTAGAATCTCAACTGCATGCTCTATGCAGAGGATAAGTTGGTCAGGAAATTGATATTTTAATGAATAAAGGTGGCAACTAAGTGGTATAATGGAGGGTCTGTAGGTTCAGAAGTCTTGAAAATAATTCCTGCTTCAGAGACCTGCTAATTGTGTGAAAGAGCAAACAGTATTGCCAGTTATGAATCATTTGGTATGCTTTAAATTTTTATTTTTATTAAGCAGCGAATAATACAGAGTAAACCTGAGTCCACTATAAATCTAAGTTTGTGGGTCCTCACTCCTTTATCAACCCTCTATTCTCCTCTCTGCAGTGCCTTTTCCCAAACCTTTTCATCTCTCTTCAAACTTACCATGACTCTTCCTTCCCCCCACACCCCCACTCTCTCAGTAGAAAACCTTATCTCATAATTTAAAGGAAATAAAAAAGGCCATTCATCACGACCTCCCTCTTCTCCATTTTTTCTAGTCTCCTATCGCTCAGGTACCTTTGGAACTTTTTTTCCATTCACTCCTATTTCACAAGATGAGTGATCTTATTCCATCTTGTATTTTCCGAAAGATCACCTCTGCTATCATCTTCACTCTTTTGCTTATTTTCAATCTCTCCCTGTCTACTGGCCCATTCCCTACTGTCTCCTGCCATGTTTAATCAGTCCTGAAAAAAAAAGTATCTTCCTTTGATCCTCCCATTCCTGCTAATTAAGATCCTATATCTCTTCTGCCCAAAGTGATATACTCTTTGAAAAGGTTATTTATACAAAAGGTCCAGAATATTAAGGGGAACTAATGAAAAGAAATGCAGGGGAAGGTGGCCTAGCCATTCCAGATCTTAAATTGTATTATAAAGCAGCAATCATCAAAACTTCTTGGTACTGGCTAAGAAATAGAGTGGTGGATCAATGGAATAGGTTAAGTATGCAAGACACATTAGTCAATGACTATAGTAATCTATTATTTGATTAACCCAAAGACCCCAGCTTCTGGGATAAGAACCTACTCTTTGACAAAAACTAGTGAGAAAACTGGAAAAGAGTATGGCAGAAACTAGGCATAGCTCAAAATCTCACACCATATACCAAAATAAAGTCAAAATGGGTTCATGATTTAGATATAAAGGCTGATACTGTAAGCAAACTGGGAGAGCAATGAATAGTTTACCTCTCAGATTTAAGGAGAACAGAAAAATTCATGACCAAACAAGAGATAGAGAACATTATAAAAAGCAAAATGTATAACTTTGATTACATTAAATTGAAAAGTTTATGCACAAACAAAGCCAATGCAACCAAGATTAGAAGGAAAGTAGAAAATTGGAAAAGAATTTTTATAACCAGTCTCTCTGATAAGGGGTTCATTTCTAAAATGTATAGATAATTAAGTCAAATTTATAAGAATACAAATCATTCCCCAATTGATAAATGGTCAAAGGATATGAACAGGCAATTCTCAGACAAAGATATTAAAGCCATCTATAGTCATATGAAAAAATTCTCTAAATCACTATTGATTAGAGAAATGCAAATCAAAACGAGTCTGAGGTACCACGTAACACCTATCAGATTGGCCAAGATGACAAAACAAGAAAATGATAAATGCTGGAGAAGATGTGGGAAAATTGGAACACTAATGCATTGTTGATGGAGTTATGAAATGATCCAACCATTTTGGAGAGCTATTTGGAACTATGCCCAAAGAGCTATAAAAATGTGCATACTGTTTGACCCAGCAACAGCACTTCTAGGGTTATATCCCAAAGAGATCATTCAAATGGGAAAAGGACCCACATGTACCAAAATATTCATTAGCAGCTCTTTTTGTGGTGGCAAAGAATTGGAAATTGAGAGGATGCCTATCAATTGGGGAATGGCTGAACAAGTTGTGGTATACAAATGTAATGGCATACTATTGTTCTATAAGAAATGATGAACAGGCTGACTTCAGAAAAACCTGGAAAGACTTGTATGGTCTCATGTTGAGTGAAGTGAGCAGAACCAAGAGAATGTTGTACACAATAACAACTATGTTGTGCAATGACTAATACTGATAAACTTAATCCTTCCATGCAATACAAGGATCTAACACATCTCCAAAGGCTTCATATTGGAAAATGCTATCCACATCCAAAGAAAGAACTATGGAGTTTGGATGCAGATAAAAGCATTCTATTTGCTATTTTTTTCTTCTATTGAGTTTTGTTTCCTCTTTCTGATTGTTCCTCCTTTTGGTTCTAATTCTTACTTACAACATCACTAATGTGAAAATATGTTTAATAGGAATGTATATGTATAGCCTGTATCAGATTGCACATCATTTTGGGGAGGGGTGAGGGGAGGGAGGGGGAGAAAAATTTTAAACTTCAAAGCATATGGAAGTGATTGTTGATAAATCAAAATAAATTAGTTAAAAAAAGAAAAGACTGTTTATAATGGATGCTTCTATAGTCTTTCCTCTTAGTCATGTCTTAACTACTTATAACCTGGCATTGACTCTAATCATCCTTTTGAAACTACTCTCTCCAAAGTTACTAGTGATCTCTTAATTGAAAATCCAGTGGTCTTTTTTCAGTCTTCTTTCTCCTTGACCCCTCTACAGCCTTTGATAATATAGATCACACTCTCCTTGATACTCTCTTCATTCTAGATTTTTAGGATTCCAGTCTCACCTAATTTTATTCCTACATATCTGACATATCTTTCATCTCTCTCCTTTGCAGGATGTTCTTCTGGAATATACACTTTAAATGAAGGTGTCCCTCGTTGTTCTGTCCCAGGCCTTTTCTTTTCTCCCTCTTTACTACTTCACTTAGTGATGTCATTTCCCATGGATTTAATTATCATCTCCATGCTAATGACTCTCAAATCTATCTTTGCTGCCCCAAACTCTCTGCTGACTTCCAATCTCATATCTCCAATTGCCTTTCATATATCTTGAATTGGATATCCAATAAATAGCTAAACTCAAAGTATTCAAAGCAGAACTCATTATCTTTGCCCTTAAACCTTCCCCAACTACTACCTTCTTTATTATTGTAGAGGACAATACCATCTTCCCTTTCCCTAAGGCTCATAACTTAGGAGTTGTCTTAGAGTTCTCATTATCTCTCACCCCAAATATCCAAGTTGTTTCTAGTTCCTGCCTGTTTCACCTTGCAACATCTCTTGAATATGTCCCTTCTCTCATCTGACCCTGCTGCCATTCTAGTGTGGGCTCTCATCATCTCACGCCTGGAGTATTATAATAGCCTGATGGTGGATCTGCCTGCCTCAAATCCCTTCACATTCCAATACATTCTCCATTTATTCAGTAAAGTGATTTTCCTAAAACAGGTCTAATCACGACACTTCCCTACTCAATAAACTTTAGTGGCTTCTGATTGCATCCAAGAGCAAATACAAAAATGTTCTGTTTGGCATTCAAAGCCCTTCATAATCTAACCTCCCCATACCTTTTCAGTTTTCTTTCACTTTACTCCCCACCATTTCTTCTCTGATCCAGTGAGACTGGCCCCCTGTTTCTTCCATAAACAAGACACTTCATCTCTTGGCCCTGGGTTTTTTCTCGGGATCTCCCCCATACCTAGAATGTTCTCTTCCCTCTGATCTAACTACTAATTTCCCTCACTCCATTGCCGTACCAATTATATTCCCTTCTTCTATTGGCAACCTTCCCTGAATCCTCTTAATTCCAGTACTTTCTATCTTTTAACTATTTCCTTTCATGTATATAGCTTGCTTTTTATATACTTGTTTGCATATTATCTCCCCCATTAGATTGTAAGATTTGATTCTTGAGGAGAGGGGCTGTTTTTTGACTCTCTTTGTATTCCCAATTGCTTAACATATGACAGTTGATTAATAAATGTTAATTGTTGGGTTGATTGTGTCAACCAGATGGGAATTGACCTCTACCCTGTGGGTGGCCAGAGCTGAATAGAGCAGGCTAGAGACAGAAGAGTCAGAAATAAAGCAAAAGTTTAATTTTGAAGTGAGGGAATAGCTTGCAAGCAAAAACATGTGTGCCAGAGTTCTGCCCCTAGTGGTGGGGGTTGGGGAGACCTGCTTCATGTAGGTAAATCTCAATACTTATACCTTCTGCCCCTTAGTCAGGCCAAAAGCCTGCAGCATTCCAAGAGGAAGATCATGGTCAATCTCTCTCCAAACCTGTAGGTATCCATTTCCTGAATCCTGATCTGAGCCACATGGAAATTACACTTATGTGTGCTGAAGCATAGAAGAATTTAATTAAAAATAAAAAAGAATATTAAAAAAAAGTAAAATTTTGTAGTCATCAGCCAGTCTCTCTTTTCCAGAGTCATTGAAATCCAGTCATAGGACAAAAGTCACTATGATTTTCAATGACCCAAGATGTAGTGTATGTTCTTGACATCTTTGATGTCTTATCAAGCTCTAAGCCTTTTACCTGCTTTAGTTGCCCGCTTCTCATCCACCCATTCCGCCAGTGAGAAATCCTCACATGCTTAGGGTAGACATCCCCCTCACTCACAGATGGGTTTGAGGCTTTTCGGTTAACCTCAACATGGTTTAGTCTATTTGCCAAGATGGTTTTACTAGAATGTGGCTGCTGTACATGTGACAGGTGAGAGTTGGGTGGCAGGTGGATACCAAAGGTGGATGAGCAGTGCTGAAAAGGTCTCAGCAAGTCCTCAAACCAGAGGTGCTAGTCCTCTCTGAACATCCTTGTCTCAAAAGGAACTCAAAAACAATGGGAAATATGGATCACCAATTTTTGAGGAGAATTATAGAATTGGCAGGTGTCAATCAATAAGCTAATATGTATTAAATAGCCACTGTATGTTAGGCATTCTCTTAGTCACTAATAAAATTCTTTTCAAAAATAAAACAATGTCTAGGAAAGAAATCTTGTTTATTTTCAAGGAGGTAACATTCTATGTGGGGAAATAAGAGGTGTATGTATATTTATAAGTGTACATACCTAGATATGTACATATAGTATTTGTCACATATATTTATATATCACACTGAATGAATATGAAAGGAATACAAATAAATGAAATGAAGCTAAATTGAAAATAGTTAAGGGGGACATTAGAAGTTGATTGGATCAAAAATAATAAACCTTTGTGAAGAAGGTAGTACTTGAGATGTTTATCAAAGGAAGAGAGGGAGTCTTTGAGGTCAAGATAAGGAATGAGTAAATTACAGGTGTAGGAAGAGCCAGTGGAAGGATGTAAACATGGCAAACGTAAATTGAGTGTAAGTAGTCAAAAAGAAGCCAAGCCAAGAGGAAAAAAAAATTTGGAAAAGAAATGAAAATGATGCAAGATAATTATGAAAAAAAGAATTAATAGCTTGTAAAAGAGGCACAGAAATAGAGAAAATAATACCTTAACATTGGCTTAGTGGCAAAAAAGGCACAAAGATTCACCGAAGAAAATAAATTCTTAAAAATGAGAATTGGGCAAGTGCATGTTAATGACTCCATTAGACTTCAAGAGGCAATAAAAAAAGTCAAAATAATTAAAAAAAAGAAGAAAATGTGAAACACCCTATTGAAAAAAAAATCTGAGCTAGAAAATAGATTGAGGAGAGATCATTTGAAATTATTGGGATACCTGAAATCCATTTAAATAAAAGATCTTAGATGTAATATTTCAAGAAAATATCAAGGAAAACTGCCCTGATATCCTAGAACTGGAGGGTAGAATGAATGGAAAAAAATCCACTGACCATCTCCTGAAAAAGATCTTAAAATGAAAATTCAAATTCAAGTCAAGTTCAAGAGCTCCTAGATTAATAGGAAAATAATGCCAGATGCCAGAAATAAATAATTCAAATATTGTTGAGCCACAGTAAGGATCATACAAGATTTAGCAGTTTCCATGTTAAATAAGCAGAGTTCTTGAATATGATATTCTGGAGGGCAAAGGAGATAGGATTGAAATCAAGAATAACCTAGATAGCAAAACTGAGTATAATCCCTCAGGGAGTAAATGGATATTTAATGAAATAGAAGAATTTCAAGTATTCCTGATGAAAAGATCAGAGCTGAATAGAAAATTTGACTTTCAAACAGAAGACTCAACAGAAACATAAAAAAGTAAGCACAAAAGAGTAAACATAAGGGACCCAATAAAGTTAAACTGTTTACATTCATATATGGTAAGATGGTACTTGTAATTCCTTAGAACTTTGTCATTAATAGGTCTGTTAAAAGGAGTTTACATAGACAGAGGGCATAGTCATGAGTTGATTATGTTGGAATGATCTCCAAAATAAAAAAAAAAAAAAAGAATAGGGGTGAGGAAGAAGAATGCACTGGGAAAAGGGGGAATGGAGAGGTAAAATGGGGAAATTTTCCTCAATACAATGATCCAAGACAATTCTGAAGAATTCCTGATTTAAAAAAAATGCTACCCATATCCAGAGAGAACTTGTGAACTCTGAGTACAAATTAAAGCATGATTTTCTCACTTTTTTGTTTGCTTTTTTGTGAAATGGCTAATATGGAACTATGTTTTGCATGATTTCACATGTATAATTAGTATAGTGTCTTCTCAGTGGATGGGGAGAATTAGGAGGGGGAGAATCTGGAACTCAAAATTTAAAAGGAAAAGGATGTTGAAAAAATTAACAAAACAAAGTAAGTTGGGATGAAAGCTGACTTGTCTGTTGGAGGAGATGGGATGAAATGAGATCACTTAAACAAGTAGAAGGCTTAGCTTTGGTAAAGAATAAGGTCATTGCATCATATAAGTCAAGGAAGAAGGAAGAGAAAGTGGCAGAAGGCATCTGACTGAGAGGATATGAAGAAAAAAGAGGGAGTTCACAGCCAACAACCTCAAATTTTTCTGCAAAATATGAGGCAAGGTTCATAGCTGACAGAGTCAGGGAAGGAGAGTCATGGGAGGCAACAACATCCTCCCAGTCCCTCAGAATTTCAACCTAAAAATCATCCTTGATTCCTCATGTCCCATCCCCATGTCCAATCTGCTGACAAGATCTATTGATTTCACCTTTACAACATCCCTTGGATATGTCCCCTTCTATCCTCAGACACTACCACTACTTTAATGAAGACCCTCATCACCTCATACTTGGATTATTGCAATAACCTACAGGCAGGTCTGCATTCCTAACTTCTCTTTCCACTCAAATCTATCCTCCATTCAGCTAATAAAATATTTTTTTTCTAACATGCAGGTCCAATTTTGTCACCTCTCCCCTTTTTACTCAATAAATTCTAATGGCTTCCTATTTTCTTCAAGATCAAATTCATAATACTCTGTTTGACACTCAAAACCCTTCATAATCTAGACCCTTTCTACTTTTCCAGTTTTCTTTCACCTTATTCCCAATATGTTCTCTTAGATCCAGTGACACTGACCTCATGGCTATTCCATGAACAAGACATTCCATCTCTTGGCTCTGGGAATTCTCTGTGTCTGTGCCTCATGTCTGAAAATTCTCTCTCTTCTGCCCTGACTACTGACCTATCTGACTTCCTTTCAGTACCAACTAAAATGCTACCCTCTACAGGAAAGCTTTCCTAATCCTTCTCAGTTTTAGTGCCTTCCCTCTGTTTGTTTTTCCCCCATTTATCCTGTATATATATTCTTTGCATAAATCTGTTTGCATGTTGTGTTCTCATTAGGTTATAACCTCCTCAAGGGGAGGGACTGTCTTTTGCTTCTTTTTATATCCACAGCACTTAGTACAGTGCTTGGCATATAGTAGGCTCTTAAAAAATATTGATTGATTGATTGATTTATCTGTTATCTTACTATGGTAAAACACCCTGATGTCTACCCTTTATGTCATCTAACCCACTTTTATCTCTATTAGCCACTCTGAATATCTCTGGATCTCCCCTCTCCCACCTTCCATTAACAGCTGGTATGGTGTTCCCTAAATGAGATCCAAGTTTTACTTGTTATATACTAGAAGCTCTTCTGTGTGTGATAGGGTAGATGGGTAGATATTGTTGTAAATCACAGTAGTTAACTTTACATAGTTAAAAAGAGGATAAATGCTTCAGCCATATGGGGATAATTTCACCTATCACTGAAGTGTGGTTACTTGGGGGATGGCTCTGTTTAAACAACACCAAGACAATAGTTTAGGGACAAGTAATAGAGTACACTTAACCATCTGGAACTACAGGCAAAGATAGGTAGGGAGAATGTAATTAACCAAATAGGAATGAGGCCAACATGATGAAGCTAATGAATGTCCCAATTAAAAAAAAGTTAGTCAACTTCCACTAAGCTAGAAGGCAGTTAAGCTCCTAATTAACAGTAGTTTTAAAAATTGCCTCAGATGTCTAAGCAGTCTGGTTGAATAGTTTCATAAACAAAGATTCAACTGTAATTTAAATATGCCGAATACAGAGGGTGATTTGCATAGTAACTGAAGTATTTTGAAACGCACACATATATCACATATAAAAATATAACATTGTTTAAATGTAGGTTATTGATATCCATATAATTCAATTCAACAGCTGTTTATTAATCACGCAGAAGATGCAAAAAGCATCATACAATACTGTTCCTGCTTTTTAAGAGTTTATACAGAATCTTACAGGGAAAATATCACCTCTATACTTGAATCATTCTCTGTCTCTCTGTCTCTCTGTCTCTCTCTCTCTCTCTGACAAGGCAATAGGGGTTAAGTGACTTGTCCGGGGTCACACAGCTAGTAAGTGTCAAGTGTCTGGTCTGAGTCCAGATTTGAACTTAGGTCCTCCTGAGTCCAGGGCCGCTGCTTTATCTACTGGGCCACCTAACTGCCTCCTCTATACTTGAATCTCTAAGAAATAGAATACATTCTAGGTTAAAGGGTGTGTTGGAGGTCAAAAGACTGACAGGCAGTGAGGAAGGGGAGAGAGAAGAAAGTCCTTACAAAGTGGCAGAGGGTAAGGATAGGTAAACAGGAGAGAACTGAGAGGAGCATGAGCAACATTTCAGAGAATAGAATAAGCATAACATTTTTTGAGGGAGGAGTGAAAAGATTAACTAATCAAGTATCAGAGAGTACATTTTAGGGTGTGACAAGAAGAAACTCTGGATAGGTACAAGGGATATAAATTATGAAGAGCAAAGCTAGGCAAAGAGGTTTGTAATTTATTTATCTGTTTATTCATTCATTCATTTATTTGTTTATTTATTTATTTATTAGGCGATTGGGGTAAAGTGAATTATCCAGGGTCACACAACTATTATCCAGGGCCTCTGTCTGAGGCCAGATTTGAACTCAGGTCTCCTGACTCTAGGGTTTTGGGTTGTATTTTTGAGGTAATAATTGAGGGAGTGACTTATGGAAAATATTATAGAAGTTTTCTAATGCTAAAGGAATTATAAAATACTTAGTACATGATCCCTATGATCATGAAACAAATGATCTAGCATGAAACTTGAGGAAATAAATCCTATGTGTAATACACATAAAACAATTTATAATTTTTTATCATTGGAGGTAGTTTTATTTTTTAAATAATTAATTTATGTATTTTTAGTTTTCAACATTCACTTCCATAAGATTTTGAGTTTTAAATTCTCCCCCTTCCTTTCCTCCTCCACCTAAGATGGCATGTAAACTGATATAAGCTCTACTTATACATTTATATTAAGCATATTTTCCCATTTGTCACGATGTAAAGAGCAATTAGAACTAATGGGAGGGACCATGAGAATGAAGTAATAAAATAAAACAACAAAGGAAAAGGAGAGCAAATAGTATATTTCCATCTGCATTCAGACTCCATAGTTCTTTCACTGGAAGGAATTTATAACTTTATACATGCACAATAATTTAAATAATTTTATAAATATATAGTGATATATATATATATATATA
This sequence comes from Vombatus ursinus, assembly GCF_900497805.2. NCBI lineage: Eukaryota > Metazoa > Chordata > Mammalia > Diprotodontia > Vombatidae > Vombatus > Vombatus ursinus. The sequence continues at coordinate 43,932,054 of NW_020955033.1, read as the reverse complement.
ACATATATAGTAATTCATAGGGCTCATAGGATGTTGACATACAATTGAAAAAATATTTAAGTGCATACTACTTGAGTCATTGGTAAGAGAGTAAGAGGCAACATATAAGAGTTGTAAAAAGGTGCTCTTCCTGCCCTCTTTTTTTAAAATTAATTAATCAATTTTTAGTTTTCAACATTCACTTTTATAGGGTTTTGAGCTCTAAATTTCCCCACATCACTACCCTCTCCCTTCCCCAAGACAACATGCAATTTGATATAGGCTATACCTGTACAAACATATTAAATATATTTCCACATTAGTCATTTTGTGAAAGAAGAATCAGACAAAAAGGAAAAAAAAACATGAGAAAGAAAAAGAAAGAGAGAAAATAGTATGCTTCAATCTATATTCAGACTCCATAGTTCTTTCTCTGGATGTGGGTAGCATTTTCCATCATGATTCTGTTGGAATTTTTTTAGATCCTTGTATTGCTCAAAAGAACTAAGTCTAACAATGTCAGTCATTGCACAATGTTGTTTTACTGTGTAGAATGTTTTCCTGATGCTACTCACTTTACTCAGCATCAGTTCATGCAAGTCTTTCTAGATTTTTCTGAAGTTTGCCTGCTCACCATTTCTTATGGAACAATAGTATTCCATTACATTCACATACTACAACTTGTTCAGCCATTCCACAACTGATGGGCATCTCCTCAATTTTCAATTTTTGGCCATCACAAAAAGAGCTGCTATAAATATTTTTATACATGTGAGTCCTTTCCCCTTTTTTATAATCTTTTTTGGGATATAGATCTAGTAGTGCTATTACTTGATCAAGGGTATGCACAGTTTTATAACCCTTTGAGTGGAATTCTAAATTGCTCTCCAAAATGGTTGAATCATTCACAACTACACCAACAATGCATTAGTGTCCTAATTTCCCCACATCTTCTACAATATTTATAATTTTCCTGTTTTGTCATGTTATGCCATCTGATAGGTATGAGGTAGTACCTCAGAGTTGTTTTCATTTGCATTTCTCTAATCAATAGTGACTTAGCACATTTTTTTTTTCATATGGCTATAGACAGTTTTAATTTCTTCATCAGAAAACTGTTCATATCCTTTCATCATTTTTCAATTAGGGAATGACTTGTAATCTTGTAGATTTGACTCAGTTCTCTATGCATTTTAGAAATGAGGCTTTTATTATAGACACTGGCTGTTAAAAAAAAAGTTTCCCAGCTTTGGGCTTCCCTTCTAGTCTTCTTGGTTGCTTTGGCTTTGTTTGTGTAAACACTTTGTAATTTAATATAATCAAAATGATTCATTTTACATTTCACAATGTTCTCTATGTCTTCTCCATAGATCTGACAGGTAAACTATTCCTTGATTTCCTAATTTACTTATAGTTTTATGCTTCATGTCTAAATCATATACCCATTTTGACCTTATTTTGGTATATAGTGTAAGACATTGATCTATGTCTAGTTTCTGCCATACTATCTTCTAGTTTTCCCAGCCATTTTTGTTAAATAGTGAATTTTTATCCCAGAAACTTGAGCCTTTGGATTTATCAAACAGTAGATTACTATAGTCATTGACTACTCTGTCTTGTGTACCTAACCTATTCCACTGATCCACTACTCTATTTCTTATCCAGTACCAAGTAGTTCTGATGGTTGCTGCTTTATAATACAAATTTATATCTGATATGGCTAGGCCACCTTCACTTGCATTTCTTTTCATTAATTCCCTTGATATTCTGGACTTTTGTTCTTCCACATGAATTTTGTTATGTTTTATAGAAATATAAATAATTTTTTGGTAGTTTGATTGGTATGTCACTGAATAAGTAAATGAATTTAGGTAGAATTGTCATTTTTATTATTTTAGCTTGGTCTACCCATGAGAAACTGATCTTTTCCCAATTATTTAGATTTGATTTTATTTGTGTGAAAAGTGTTTTATAATTGTATTCATATGGTTCCTGGGTTTGTCTTGGCAGGTAGACTCCCAAATATTTTATACTGTCTATAGTTATACAGCAATATATAGAAATGCCAATGATTTTTGTTGGTTTATTTTATATTTTATATTTTATATCCTGCAACTTTCCTAAAGTTGTTAATTATTTTAGAAGAAAAACAAATTGAAGGTATTAGAATAGGCAAAGAAGAAACAAAGCCATCACTCTTTTCAGATAATATGATGATATGCTTAGAGAATCAAGTAAAAAACTACTTCCAATAATAAACAACTTTAACAAAGTTGCAGGATATAAAATAAACCCAAATAAATCTTCAACATTTCTATATATTACCAACAAAGTCCAATAGCAAGAGATAGAAAGAAAAATTCCATTTAAAGTTACTGTAGACATTGTAAAATATTTAGGAGACTACGTGCTGAAACAAACCCAGGAACTATATGAACACAATTATAAAATACTTTTTATACAAATAAAGTCAGATCTAAATAATCTTTTTTTTAGGTGTGGGGGGGCAACGTGATTGTGGTTAAGTGACTTGCCCATGGTCACAAGTGTCTGAGCTGGATTTGAACTTAGTTCTTCAGGTTGGTGCTGTATCCACTGCACTACCTTGTTGCCCCTTAAATACTCTTCAAAAGGCCTATTATGACAGTAGAAATGATAAACCCTGATTTAGTAGTTATTACCCTTAGTAGATATTATCAATTTAGTAGTTATCACCCTTAGTTAATAGATATTATCAATCCTCAAAATACAATCAGAGAGAAAAAAGAAATCCTGACTTTTATCATTCATAAAGGAGTCACTAACTCCCTTACCTCAACATTTCAGGTGGGAACTTCTATTAGTAGTGATAGAATAAAATAAATTGAAGCAAAATTTTCAATAATGCATTTATTCACTTGATGTACTTTTAATGTTAAATAAAAAAGTAATACCTATGGGATATGGTTAATTTATCCCAAACAGGTATTTAGATCTGTGCTACTGGTTTCAGTAGTGCTCACTAAGTTATTAAAAAAAACACAACAAAAACCAATTTTAGATGGGTTTACGTTATGGAATGTTTATCTGTGTTCATTCTTCATTGAGTTTTTTACATGTTAGCGGAATAGAAAAACATTAGGCTTTTGAAATTAAAAGTGTTACTTATCAAAATATGATTAACTTGGAAAATGTTTACATAGAAATGGTTGTTATAAAGGTATCAGCAAATTAATATGACATAATGAATTATATAGAGTAATTTTGCAATATTGTATACTTATTTGTTAATTAGCTTATTAATATAGTTTTCCATCATATTTGTATTTGTGTGACATGCAATAATTAAAATAATTTCAAAATAGTACAATACTGTACTATTTTGTGTAATATTCTGTAATATTTTGTGTCTTTTTTAAAAAAAGTCTAACAAAATCATTTTATGAGTTTATATTGCTGAAATGAAGTAAGGAGAAGGTAGTAAAATTACCGCCTAATTTCTATAGATTTATCCAGTTTGTTTCCTACTCCTTCTTTCTCTACTACATTTAAATTAACTTCGATTCTTTCAACTTGGCATAACAGAGTTGACCAAACAAACATGACATTATTGTATAGAGTGTATTCATTACCATGGAAACAAAGTAAATAAAATAAAGTAAAACTACTGCATTTGAATACAACTAATATTTAAGCAGTAGAGACATACTTCAAATTTAGAAGTTCAAGGAATTTAGTTTAAGTCCTTAGAATTCAACTTATACATTAATTATCACCAGGGATATCTAGGACATACTACCAATGCTGGAGTTAGCAAGTACCTCCAATGTTGTTTTATTCAAGGGCATCTGCTACCAGGGATAGGGAGCCCACAGCCTCAAGGCTACATGTGGCCCTCTAGTTCCTAAAGGCCTGCACTTGAGGATCTAGAGGGTCACGTACGACCTAGAGGCTGCAGGTACCCCACCTCTGTAATGTAACTCAGAATTCAGTACATTAATTCTTTCTTTAGATTTTTTTTTTAAATCACATCAATTTATAATTAGGGTGGTCCTCAGATCCTGCCCCTGAACTACTTCCCCACCCACCTGTGTATTTTACTGTTCTGTATAAAGACCAAGATTATTCCTTTTGTCTTGCTCTAATGAGCAATTATTATTGGAATGATGGAGTGACCTAAAGAATTGGGAGGGAGACTACTTTCTTGGAGGATCCCAGAAACATAAAATCATAGAATTTGAAAGTTAGAAGGTATCTTTTTATACTTCAGAAAGGAAACCATACTTTAACATACTCAATAACTAATCTGCCCCAGCAGGTCAGTTTTCTTTTGACTGTTTTAATTATTAGGAAGTTTTCTTTTTTTTTTTTGTTCTTCCCAACATCAAACTCAAATTTGCCTATTTGTACCTTCAATTCATTGTTCTTGGTTCAGCTCTCAGGAGTATAACAGATGGAGTCCGATTCTCTCCAGCCCATGACAGTCTTTCAAGTACTTAAATCCAGACGTCATGTCCCCCTGAATCTTCTTTAATCATGGCTAAAAATAAGCCCAATTCCATCAATCAATCTTCAAATATCAAAGATTTAAGCATCCTTTACTACCTTCCTCAGTGCCATTTTTGGACACTCTCAAATGCCCCTTTTAAACTTTGGTTCCAAAAACTAAATATAATTCTTCTGAGATTTGATGAGGGCAGGAGTCAGTGACTATTAACTCTCTTGTCCTATAAGCTATGCTCTGTTTTTTGCAGCCCAAGATAACACACACACACACACACATATATATGTATATGTGTGTGTGTATAAATATATATGTATATATACATATATATGTATATAATTTTTACTGCAACATTACATTATTCACTCACATTGTGCTTACCAGTTACTAAATCCTTTAGATCTTTTTCAGAAAACTGCTGTCTATGTAAGCCTCTACCATATTTGAATATTTTATTACTCTTTTTAAGCTTCACCTAGATTTTCCTTTTATTCTTTCTCCTCCCTCAATAGAAAGACATCCCACATAAAAATTAATTTAAGAAAAGAAAAAGAAGGGAAGAAGAAAAAAAAAGTTCAGCAAAATCTATCAAGTCATCAAAACAATCTTTTGCTATATTACATGTTCCACTCTCATACACACTGCCTTTGCAAAGGAACAGAGGGATATATCTCCTATTTATTCTTTGAGGCTAAGTTTTCTTGATAATTTCATAGCATTCAATTTTGTTTGTTTTGAGGTTGTTATTTATTCCATTTATATTAATGTAGCCATTGGGTAGAATGTTTTCATGACTCTACTTATTTTACTTTGTGTATCTGTTCATGCAAATCATTCCATGTTTCTATATATAAATCATGTTTGTCATTTCTTAGAGCACAAAAATATTCTACTACATTCATATGCCATAATTTGTTTAGCTATCCCCCAGTTAATAAGCATCTGCTCTCTTTTGCCAACAACGCCACAAGGCTGCTTTCTTTTCTAGTCTAGTACTAAGTTTGAGAGCTAATGGGACAAAACTAGTGCCAGGTTCTGTTTGGAGGAGTGCTGTGCTGCAATTGCTCAGAATAGCCTAAAGAAGCTCTCTTTAGCTCAGGCAACAGACCAAGGACTTGGGAAAGGCTCAGGTTACCTACCTTGGGCAGAAAATTTCAAGAGCAGAACCAGTGTAGAACTCCCCAAAGTTACTATACTGTAGCTAAAGACTCTGGAAGAACTGAAACTTACCTGGCTTGGGTGTTGAACAGCACAGGCAAGAAGTCTGGGACCTTAGTAGTCATAGTGCTCCAGGGGTTACTGATTGTCTAGACACCCCATATTCAAGTTCATCGGCCAATAATCGGCAGTCTCTTACCTTTCCTTTATTAAAAAATTATGATATTCAACTTTCTTCATTATCCTGGTACAAACACAAACACACACAGGGCAGCTCTACTTTTTCCCTGTTGTCAGTTCTTATTGTCCAATTCACCCCAAAGAAAGGCATTATCTTTTCTTTGTCCTTATCTTTTTTAATAATACAACTTTAAAGCTTTCTTTTCATTGACTTCAGTTTCTTGAACAAACTTCAATTCTTCAGGTCCTTCTGAGCTTTAGGATACTTGACTTCTTTTTTTAAGCAGACCATGTTCTTATACTTTTCTTTTGCTGCCTGCTTCCATTTTCTATACATTTTTAAAAAGTCCAAGTTGATTAGTGATTTTCTGGTGCAGTAACATCAATTTCTTCATACAGATTATCTTATTTCCTTATTGTAAGTGTCTCGCTTTGTGTCTTCAGAATTTCATTCTTGATTGTCTTCTTGGTCTTACTTTCCCTGAAAAGAACATATTAGTCCATGGGATTACCTATATTTCCTCTATACTTTCAACAACTGTTTTTACAAAAATCTACTGTACATATGAGACTTTTTTATTTCCTTTCTTCTATGACAAAATCTAGGATAGAGTGTTCCTTTTTTCTTAAGGTCACATCATCTCAAACCCAGCCACCAGTTCCTCTCTATTAGCAAGAAAAAAAAAAGATTTAAAATACAGCAGAACATATCCTCATTAATCCCTCCATGATTTCTAGGATGAAATTATCAATATGACAAATCAAGAAATGAGTTGTTGCTCTGACTTTAGTGTAGAGAGTGCTCCAATTGATGTCTTAATAACTGTACTTCACCTCCACCTAAACTACAATTTCTTGATTCTGTGCCAAGTGTATAATCTATTTGCCAAACTCATAACTTAGTTCCTTTTCCTGCGCAATTGATCTGTAGAATACTACAATACCAAAATCACTTAAAAAATTTCATCTTTTATTGATTCTCTTTCTGATTATCATGCCTCTCTTTCTTGTCAGTTGTGACTCTCAATGAAAATCTCTGTATATATTTCATCAGTAAATTGAGGGGTGTCAATTTCACTACCCACCTCACAAAGTTGTTGTGAAGAAAATAATTGTAAATCTTAAAGGCACTATGCCAATGTAAGTTACAAATCCTTTCTGAGATAAAATCATATTCCTTAGCATGCAATAGAATCCTCTTTTTATTGAACCTGCTCTCTGGTACTAAAATTAGAATCACAAATTCATGAACCTTAAAAGTATTATTAGCAGCTCTTTTTGTGGTGGCAAAGAATTGGAAATTGAGAGGATGCCCATCAATTGGGGAATGGCTGAACAAGTTGTGGTATGTGAATGGAATGGAATGCTATTGTTCCATAAGAAATGATGAACAGGCAGACTTCAGAAAAACCTGGAAAGACTTGAATGAACTGATGCTGAGTGAAGCGAGCAGATCCAGGAGAACACTGTATACAGTAACAACAATATTTTGTGATGACTGACTTTGTTAGACTTAGCTCTTCTGAGCAATGCAAGAATCAAAGATCATTATAAAACACTCATGATGGAAAAAGCTATTCATATCCAGAGAAGAAGCTATGGAGTCTGAATGTAGATCGAAGCACACTATTTTCTTTCATTTTTGTTTTTGTTTTGTTTTGTTTTGCTTTGCTTTGTTTCTCATGGTTTTCATTTTTGTTTTGATTATTCTTTCACAAAATTACTAATGTGGAAATATGTTTAATATGATCATTCATGTATAGCCTATATCAGATTGCATGCCCTCTTGGGGAGGGAAGAGTGGAGGGGGGATTTAGAACTTAAAATTTTTTAAAACTGAATGTTGAAAACTAAAAATAAAAAAAAATTATTTTAAAGAAATAAAAAGAAATATTTTTTGAGTGATCTTCAATTTATTTATTTTTATTTACTTATTTTTAGTTTTCAACATTCACTTCCATAAGCTTTTGAGTTTTAAATTTTCTCTCCCTCCCTCCACACCTCCCTTCCCAAGAGGGCATGCAATCTGATATAGGCTCTACATATACATTCCTATTAAACATATTTCCACATTAGTCATGCTATGAAGAAGAATTTGAACCAATAGAAGGAACAAGAAAAAAACGAACCAAAACAAGAAAAAAAAGCAAATAGTATGCTTCAATCTGCATTCAAACTCCGCAGTTATTTCTCTGGATGTGGATAGTGTTTTCCATCATGAATCTTTGGGAGTTGGCTTAGATCCTTCCATTGCTAAAAAGGGTCATGTCTATCAATGTTAGTCATCCCACAACGTGGCTATTACTTAGCACAGTGTTCTCCTGGTTCTGCTCACTTCACTCAGCATTAGTTCATGCAAGTCTTTCCAGCTTTTTGTGAAGTCCACCTGCTCATCATTTCTTATAGCACAATAGTATTCCATTATATTCATATACTGTGACTTGTTCAGCCATTACCCAATTGATGGGCATTCCCTCAATTTCCAATTTTTTGCCACCACAAAAAGAGCTGCTATAAATATTTTTGCACATGTAAGTCCTGGGAAAATTACTTTAGACCTGGAACTCACACTTCTGAAAGTCATCAACTTCTTGTCTAAGAACAGACAAGCATGATAGAGGTTATAGGAGACAACTAAAAACATGGTACTATAGACTGCAGAGATTGAAGAAGCTTTGGAAGATTATGTGATCCATATTCATAATACATCTATAATCTATTCCTCATGGGTTTTTGTGAAACTCAATTAAGAGAAGTTGTGTAAATTATTTTGAAAATTTCAAGTATCTACATGATAACAGCTATTTTCACTCTTATAGCTTTTATTCTTCTCTGTTGTTCAGTCATTTTTTAGTTGTGTCTGACACTTTGTAACCCAATTTGAGGTTTTCATTGCAAATATACTAGAGTTGTTTGCCATTTCCTTCTGTAGCTCATTTTATAGATGAGGAACTTGAGACAAACATGTTAAGTGACTTCTTTCCAACAGACCCCTTTCATTCAAAGTTGAAGTTTAATAATTTACACAACAGTCATATAAGGTAGGTAGGATATTTGTTATTTCCTCCTTGAAAGATAAGAATCAGAGGTATTTACAGTTTCATGACTGACAAAAACAGGGTTAATATCTAAGATTACTCACTTCTGTATCTCCCCATGAGACCTATCATATCAACCACTAAACCATAGATAAGAATTCCTGTGGCCCTCAAACTGACTTAAAATTACACATTGTTCTAGGTTTTATTATTTTTTACTCCCTGTCAAGCTGGAAGTGTAACAGGCCAGGCTGAGTGTTTGACACATCTGCAGTGGACCACCAGGATCATATTCAGTTTCTTCTGTAATAAAGTAGAAATAATAAGGCTAGTTAACATGGAGCTGTATGTTTTTGATACTGCTCTTTGGGTCTGCCTTTGTCATGGGGTCTTCCTAAAAATAATGTAGATGTTTAATGAGGTTCTTCAGACTTTAAAACAACAAGCACAACAACAAAAAGGAATATCAATAGTGATGATAATAATGATGATGACAGCATTTACATTACCCCTTAAGGTTTCCAATGTGCTGCACACATATCATCTCATTTGATCCATTAAAGTTTGGGGACTGTCCTAAAACATATGCCTTACACTAATTTCTATGGTAAAATCGTACATAGTAGGATAATATAGTAAATCTTCAGTGTGTTTTTAAAACTTTTAGTTAACAAACTGAAATAGTAAATAAGATATGAAAAGAGGACATGACAAATGCTATTTGATATTATTTTTTATCCCTTAAAGATTGACACTTTTTTCATGATTCATTATTGCTTATCTTGGTATCCCCAGAACTTAACACAGTGCCTGACAAATACTAAATATTCAATAACTGTTTGTTGACTTGGTATGAATTCACTAACTGGTACCAAAATGAGGTATGAATTAGGTACCTTCATATTCTTTATATACACAGAAATAGTTTTATGGAGCATCATTATTGATATTGTCATCCCAAAATTAAATTCTCTACTTTGAGATATCCCTGAAAATTATCTTTAATGACTAATAGAAACAACAACTTCACCTACATGGCAATCAAGAAAACTCATCATAATGTTTCATTAAATTCATTGAATGACAAAGTAACCAATATAATTTTCCTTAACAATCTTTTTTTTGTGTGTGTATGTGAGGCAATTGCAGTTAAGTGACTTGCTCAGAGTCACACAGCTAGTGAGTATTATGTGTCTGAGGCCGGATTTGAACTCAGGTCCTCTTGAATCCAGGGCTGGTGCTCTATCCACTGCATCACCTAGCTGCCACAGCCTTCTGATTTTTGATACTTATTGAGACAAATCCTCAGGTTGCCCATCACCATGTATCTATATCTACATCTATATCCATATATCTATTACTATCTATCTATCTATCTATCTATCTATCTATCTATCTATCTATCTATCTATCTATATATCTATTTATCATCTTTATATTTTGAGTGATGAGCTGGATATGAATTTAATAGGAACAATGAGAAGTCTGGAAATCTCTCAAACTCCTTTAAAGATCACAGGATTTTACCTGACACAAATGACACCTTTTCTAATACCAATATTGTTTTGGTGGGGTAATGTGTCTGTGAGTTATGGAATACTGTAAACTGAAAAACTGAAGAAACACCCAAAGAACAGTAGAGACATGCATGGTAGACAAGAGTAGGCTGTGATATATTTTAAGCAAGAGGTTGCATTGGATTAGTGTATAAAAAATACTATCAAAGAAATGTATGTAAACATTGTTATTATAAGTACAAAAAAGAATAAAAAGATTTACTCTTAGAAAAAAAGTGGACTATAATGAATCTCCCTCTGTTTATTGTGGAGATACAAGACTGTGGTTGTTGATTATTGCATATATTGTCAGACATGATCATTCTGGTGGTTAGTTTTCCTGAACTTTATTTTATCTTCTTTTTAAATATTTGTTAGAAGGGAATGGTTTTCTGGATAAAGAGAGAGAGATATTCAGAAAACAATGAGGTAAAAACAAAGGGCATCAATAAACTAAGATCAAATTAAAATAACAATAAAGAAATGTATAACCAGTAAGACAAAAGGGCATATACATTGAGATAATGAGTAATACTTTTTGTTTTGGATAACCTGCATGGTTCATGGGTATCCATGTGACACAAAATTAGTATGAGACTTTCAGCTTATTGTTTGGGCTACCTGTGGTGAAATTAAGAAAGAACATAGAAAATATCTGAATAAAATCAGCAAGCTTGTATCAGTTGCAATCTATATCACTGGAAGGAATAGCCATATTGAGGAAATCATAAATCCTTTGGAATATATTTCATAGTGTCATTTTTGTGATTTATTATGAATTATGTTCCTCTTCTTTTCAATATTGAATACAATATACATAAGGATAAAAAATTCCCTACTACAGTATAGCTTCTTGGAAAATATAAGAGTGAATACTTGACAGCCTACATTAAAATGAAAGAAAGAAGTAACTGTTGAGCTGAGCATGACTTTAGAAATCATTCATTCCTATCTTTTAATATTACAATGAGAAAACTGAGGATTAGATGTGTTCATATTCTTTCAAAATTATTTTGTGGTGGATGAACATCTCAAAAACCAGCTTTAGTAGTTAATTATTCTAGTTTTAGTAAGATATGCTATAAAATTAAAATAAAAACCAATGTTGCAAATGTACATTGAAATATACATTAAAAAGGTTCATTTTTTTCCATGTCATTATATTCTTCCTATACCATCTGAAGATGTTAGAGACATCTAATTATATATCCCTAGTTCACAGGGTAAAGCCCTTATTAGAAAGGACCTCTGAGGAATAGATTAGGTACATAATATAGAGTAGTAAATGTCTATAGAAATCTAATGTTTTATAACCCCAAAGAGCCAAGCTTTTGGAGTAAGAACTCAACATTTGATCAAAAAAAATTGTTAGGAAAACTGGAAATCAGTTTGGAATAAGCTAGGCATAGAACAATATCTTACACTGTATACCAAGGTAAGTTCAAAATGGATAAATGATTTAAGTGTAAAGGGCAACATCATAAGTAAATTAGGGGAGCATGGAAAAAATGTACCTGTCAGAAATATGGATAAGGTAAGAGTTTATGACCAAACAAGCAATATAGAGTATTACAGGAAGTAAAAGGGATAATTTTAATTGTAATAAATTTTAAAAAAGGCTTTTGCACATGCAAAAAAATGCAGCCAAAATTAGAAGCAAAACAGGAAACTGGGGAAAATATAGCAAGTTTCCTTGATAAAAGCCTCATTTCTCAAATATATAGGTAATTGAGCCAAATTTAGAAAAATAAATGCAGTCCCCCAGTTGATAAATATCAAATAATATAAGTAGACAGTTTTCAGAAGAAGAATTAAAAGCTATCAACAGTCACATAAATATGCTCTAATCAGTGCTGATTAGGGAAATGCAAATTAAAACAATTTACCACTTCACACTATCAGATTGGTTGCCATAACAGAAAAGGAAAATGACAAATGCTGAAAGGAATGTGAAAAAATTGGTACACTAATGCATTGTTGATAGAGTAGTGAACTAGTCCAACTATTCTCAAATACAACTTTGAACTATGATCAAAAGGTGATAAAACTCTGTATGCCCTTTGGATCCAGCAGTTCCACTGACTAGTTTGTATCCGAAAGAAATAAAAGAAAATGCAAAAGGAAGTATTTTTGTGAAAATATTTATAGCAGTTCTTTCTGTGGTAGCAAAGAATTGAAAATAGAGGGAATGCTCATAAATTGGAAACTATGAACAAGTTGTGGTGTATGATTGTGATAAAATACTGTTGTGGTACATGAAATGGCAAAGAGGATTATTTCATAAAAACTTGGGAAGTCTTATGTGAACTACTGCAAATGAACAGAATCAAGAAAATATTGTACATAGTAACAACAACATTGTAACAATGATCAACTGTGAAAGACTTATTATTCTGATCAAGACAATAATCTAAGACAATTGCAAAGAATTCATGATGAAAAATGATATTCACCTCCAGAGACAGAACTGATAAACTTTGAATGTGGATTGAAACATGTTTTTTTTTTAACTTTCTTTATTTCCCTCCTTGTTTTTTCTGTTTTCTTTTGCAGCATGGCTAATATGGAAAGAAGTTTTGCATGACTTACTTCCTTGAGATGGTAAACAATTTGATAATACTTACGCATGTGAAGTCATACAAAACTTATTTTCATAATAGCCTTGTTGCAAAAGAAAACAGGAAAAACAAGGAGGGAAAGAGATAGAAAATTTAGAGTTCAATATTTTAAAAATGATTAAAATATTTACATGGAATTGGGAACTATATAATGAAATTATATATATATATATAAAATATGTGACAATATATATGTAAAAGAAAGAATCTCTGTATTTACTACCTAGAGTTACAATCACCATGGAAAAGTTAAGAATACCACACTGAAAAATATTGTTATCCAGTTCATCATACACACAGCTCTCTACAGGGAAATTGAGATTGTAGTGCTCCAGGAGTTTTTGAAGGGTTTCAATTTCTCCTCTATTCATGTATTTCAGCACTGGTCTTGAGTCATAGAAGTATAAGGAGTCATTTTTCTTATTAGCAACTGTATTTTATAGAAGAGTATAACACTGCATTTGAAACTTTATAGTCCTTCTAGAAATAAAGATATTTCATTAATCCCTCTTCCCCAATAATCATGGTCATTTTATTCAATCTATTCAGTTTTAAAATGCATTGCTGCTATAGAAAGTAAAATCATTACTGATCTAAGAATGTGTGGTTTGCTTCTTATCCAAAAATCAAATGCAGTTGTAAACCAATGTAACATTTCCAGCTTAACCCTTCTATCTCCTACCATTCTATACAGTGGACATGACCAGAATTAATAGACATTAACTCAGATGTGTAATTTACCATTAATCATTTAAATGTTTATTGATATTTTTCTTTTTGTATTACTCAAACTTCCCAAATATATCTCTCCTCTCACAGCCTCCCCAAGAGCCAACCATTACACAAACAACAAAAGGGAAACTGACTCAGTCAAACATGTAGAAAAAGACTCAATTTAAATGTAATGTTCCACTTTTTATAGGTGTTCTAATTTTCATGTATTTCATTAACTTAAGTTTTTTTTTTATTTAAAGGTAGCCCATGATTTTAACAATAACCTCTTCCAGTAATGTCCTAACACTATAAGCCATGAGATGTCATTAATTTGAATCATTTACATAGGGCAATGAAAGGGTAAGAGAGAGGCAAATGGTGGGAATGATCAGGTTACAAACAGATTGCAATCAAGAATTGTACAAAAAAAGAGTGATAAAATTAGAGTGATGTATATTCAGAAAGCAGGTATTCTGGTCACATATTGAGAGCTAAGAAAGAAAAAAATAAACTAGAAGAGAGCCTTTGGGTTCTATTATACAACAGCAATAGATGATAGGTGGTTTTGCTATGGACAATTTTTGGGAGGATGGTGCCAAAAGGTTAAACAAATAGGGAAGACATGTTTAGATTAGAAGCTGTAACATCGGAGGAAGTACACACATTGATGAGAAACCATTAATCAAAGTATCAAATAAATCTTGTTTATTTAAAAAAAAATGTTCTCTCCACCCCAAAGAATCACAAAATGCTATTGCTTTGAATAAATTTTGGTCATCCAATGTGATACACTCATTTTATAAAGAAACAGAGGCCAGAGGATGATAAATGACTTGACAAAGATGATATGACAAGCCAGACTTAAAACAAAGTTTTGACTAAAAGTACAACAGTGTCTCCACAATTTTTACTAAAACATATTATCTTTTAATAATTTATGTTAATTTTTGTAAGGTTATTAATTCCAATATCAAGGTACCTACTTTGACAAATGAACAAATGTCTACAGTTTTTTAATTACTGTCTATATTTTGTTGTTCAGTCATGTCAGTCATGCCTGACTCTTTTTGATTCTATTTGAGGTTTTCCTGTCAGTGATACTTTAGTGGTTTGCCATTTCCCTCCCTAGCTCACTTTAATGAATTACTAATAATAATAAGGAATTGAGGCAAATAAGATTAAGTGACTTGGCCAGAGTCACACAGCTAGTAAATATCTGAGGCAGGAATTAAACTGAGGTCTTCTTCACTTCAGACTCTATCCACTGTGTCACCTAGATGCCCCATGTATATAGTGCCTAAATACCTATATGTGCTAATAGGGTCATATTTGCAAATGGCACTATACATCTAACATAAAAGTAAGGGCAATTAAAAAAAAGTACCAATAAAAGCAGTACTTATACTTGCCAATTTTCAGATTTTTTTTTGGTAAAAGTATAGTTATGTTATTTGATTTTTATTTATTAGTATTACTTTTGGACAATCTTGCATAATGACAGATATTGGACCAATGATCCTATTGATACAAGGAACTCTTGGATTGGGAAACATTTTGTGTCAAAGTAGTCAACACCTTTGCAAAGTTGTCTACAGCACTGAAACATTAAACTTCCTACCTAAGGTTACACCACCAGTATTTGTCATATGTAGGCAAGGAATCTATGTCTACCTCATTCAAGTCAGGTTATCCATTAACTGCACCATGCTGCCATGCTTAATGATTTGTATTTCCTGTCTTGCTTATGTGCTTTGATCATTTATTCATTTGGTGTCCTGGTTTTATATATTTATGTGTTATTTACTTGTCTGTCTTAAATATCAGAAGCTAATCAGAAATAACTGATATAAAGGTGTTTGTTTGCTTTCTTCAAATTGACAGCATATTTTCTTTTCTTAGAGGCAGCTGGGGGAGGGTCAGTGAATAAAGTGTTAGACTTGGAGGCAGGAAGACTCATCATCTTGACTTCAAATCTGGTCTCAAATACTCACTAGCTATGTGACTCTGGGCAATTCAGTTAACCCTGTTTGTCTTAGTTTCCTCTTCAGTAAAATGAGCTGGAGAAGGAAATGACAAGCCAATTTAATGTGTTGGCCAAGAAAACCTCTAATGGGCTCACAAAGAGTCAGACAGAACTGAAAACTGACCGAAAAACAATGGAATCTTATCTTACTGCACTGATTTTTCATAGTACTAAATCTTTCAATATAATAATACCAAAATTATCTGTTTTATCTACTTGATTCATTAACAAACTCTCTAACTAGCTATAATTCTGAAAGGAACTTGATCTATTTCTCTTCCAATTAAAATAAGTGACACAACCTTTAATAATCAGGTTATCCATTCATTTGAAGATTATGTGCCATAATTTTTGCTTTATAGTACAAAATGAAGTTTAGAAATGTTACTCTCCTTTCATTCTTTTTTTTAACTTTTACTCTGAGATTCTGAAGTCCTTAAACTTCCAAATGATTTTAAAATATATTTTGCCTAATTCTATTAAAAAAATAATTTTATTGGTTTATTATGTCATCTTAAAATTAATTTAGATATTATAATTTTTAAAATAGTGGCATGGACTATTTACCATCAATGAATAGCTTTTCATTGGTTAATTCATTATTTCTCTAATAAGATTTTTGTAATTATTCACATTTTGATGGTGACTTGTTAGACTCTTAGGAATTTTATATATTTTATAGCTATTTTCAATTTAACTTCTCTTTGTATTATTTTCTTATATTTTAATCCCCATAACAAAATGCTATTTGTTTTTGTCATTCTTTGCAGTCTTCTAAGTAAACCATTTTACATTTGTCTTCTTTTTGCCTGTACTTATTACTTTAATTTTTTTCTCTTATCTTACTACTACTAACACTTATGGAATTTTATCTAATAATAATGAGAAAAGCAGGCATCCTTGTTTTACTTCCATATTTATTTGAAAGCTAAGATTTTTCTATTACAAATAAGGCTACCTTTTGTTTTTAGATATAAACTATTCCATTTTTATGGCCATTCAATGCCTGTGTTGTGTAGTTGTTTGTTTCTTTTTGCATAAATGAGTTGTATTTTATCAAAGGATTTTTTTTTCTGCACCTATTGTTTTATATAATATATAATGGTTTGTCCTGGAGGCCAAAAATACCAGAGATCTGCTTATTCTCTTAACATGATAATGTCAATTAGCCATTAATTATTCTAAACCAAAGTGTCACCCACTTGGGGGTCAGCCCCTTATGAACTGCAACACTACACAGGGTGACTGAGCCAGATTAAAATACAATTGGGAAATATTTAGTAAAATAAATAAAAATACTATAAAACATAGATTATCACAGTTTTAAAATAAGTATAAAAAAGCCCACAGGGATCCTTATTAGTGGCCCCCATTTCCATTTGACACCACTGCTCTAGAGAACATTTTAAGACTACAAATTACAGATTGGGTGATGAACTACATTGATATAGGGATTTACTTCACCTGAGAATTGCTTATAACAATGAAATAACAAGTCTAATCCTTATTCCTTATTGATTTATAATCTATATATTTCTGCAATTAATTTTGCAGATCTTTTTATAATTTTTATAATAGTTTATTTAATATAGCATTCATATTGGTTCCTTATATGGTTCCAATAAACACAATATGATTTCCTTGTGTACTTTTTTTCCTTATTTGATTCCATGATTGCAGCTCCTACTTTTTTTTTTAATTCACCAGGTGCATAAGAAAATTTGTTCCAGTCAATTATTGTCATTCCAATGTGTCATTTGAGGTACATTCCTTTTATATAATAGATTGTTGATAGTTTTGTTTCTTTATCTTTTTTCACTTTTTAAAAATACACTCACATTTAAATTTATCATTATTCAATTTAATTTCTTTCCATTTAGCTAGCTTATTTATGAGTAAACAAATGAATGAATGAAAACACACTTATTAAGTATTTATTATCTGCCAGGAACTGTGCTAAATTGTTGGGGGAAATATATATGAGCAAGCAAAAGAGTTCATGTTTTCAAGAAATTTATATTCTGAATGAGAAGACAATATATAAAAGGGATCTAGGATAGTGTTAACAAATGACCTAAAAAATGGCGTGGTGATGTGGGGTCTAGAAAAGATGAGAGAAAAGTTTATCTATCAGAACCAGAATAGAAGAAGAAATGTTTGTGTTCACTGAGAGTAGGAAGAGGAGTATAACTAGAGTACAAGTGGCATGTTTTAGAAATAGCCAATTAAGCATATAGTTAAGAAACCATGCCTCTTTTCTTCTCCTAAAATCTCTTATTTTAGATAAGTATATTTTCTCATACACCTTTCCAAGAATTTTTCTTTTCATTATCCTTTTCATTATTTCTTTTCCCTACAAATCTACTCTGAATTTTATTTTATATTTTAAAGGCTACAATCCTACTTGTTTCTTGTTTATTTTCTTTGGGTTCATTATGGTGATAAAACTTTTGAAGTATCAAGTGAGAGCCCTTTCTTCTGTAATTCTGCCTTGTTTTTTTCCCCCATTGTTGTATATCTTATCCCATCCTTTCTCCTCACCCTGCTCCATAATGTGCTTCACACTTACAGATGCCAATTCATGAGAAAAACTCATGAATCATTGAATGGAAGGAGTCACTCTGTGTCCCATAAGGTCCTGCTCCTATCTCTAGCCTTCTCATAATTGACTTCTGTTCCCCACAATTCCCTGTTATCCAATTTTGTTGTGATATTCCTCTCTCTTCCTCTCCGGATGTTGACTTTCTTTATGAATTCATAAATTCACTGTCCCAAGGTAAGTTTTTGTGTATGGAGGTATAGTAAATAAGGTGGTCTACTACTGTGAAATCTCTAGACCAATCTCTGTATAAGTTCCATCTCTCTTAGCATAAATATACACATCCTTTTCCCTGAGAATGTTCCTTAATGACATATTCTCTTCACCCCTTACAGTGAAACACTTTCCATCTTTCGACTCTCATCAATGGAGTATTTCTACTTCACCACATTTATCTTCTATTTGCACAATTCTATCTACCTTTTTTAAAATAAATTTTATTTATTTTTAGTCCTCAACATTCACTTTCATAAGATTTTGAGTTCAAAATTTTCTCCCCATCACTCCCCTCCCCCCATTCCAAGACAGCATGTAAATTGATATAAGCTCAACATATACATTCATATTAAACATATTTTCACATTAATCATGTTGTAAAGGAGAATTAGAACCAATGGGAGAAACCATGAGAAAGGAAAAAAAGAGAACAAATAATATGATTTGATCTGCTTTCAGATTCCATACTTCTTTTTCTGCATGTGGACGGCATTTTCCATCATGAGTCATTTGGAGTTATTTTAGATCCTTGCATTGCTAAGAAGAGATAAGTCTATCAAAGTTAGTCATCAAACAATGTAGCTGTTACTGTTTAAAATGTACTCCTGGTTCTGGTCATTTCAGTCAGCATCAGTTTATATAAGTCTTTCCAGGTTTTTCTGAAGTCTGCCTGCTCATCATTTCTTATGGCACAATAGTATTCCATTATATCCATATACCACAACTTGTTCAGCCATTCCCCAATTGATGGACATCCCCTCAATTCCCAGTTCTTTGCCACTCCAAAAACAGCTGCTATAAATATTTTTGTATGTGGGAGTCCTTTTCCCATTTGTGCAATCTCTTTGCATTACAAACATAGAAGTGGTGTTGCTGGGTCAAAAGGTATGCACATTGTGCATAGTTCCAAATTGCTCTCCAGAATGGTTTAATCAGTTCACAAATCCACCAACAATGTATTAATGTTCTAATTTACCCACATCTTCTCTAGCATTTATCATTTTTCTATTTTGCCATCTACCTTTTCTTGAGAAGATATCTTAAATCATTGTCTTTTAACTGTTTACCCTGGATTTGGCAGGGTCACATCAGCTTTGTCCCTTTCCTCACATGTCCAAATATGGAAATTTCTACTCAGTTATTTTCTCACACAAAATACATTGTTTCAGTTATAGGAGCTCAAAAGATTAATTCCATGGAGTATTAAAATAATTCTTCCTCCTTCCCTTCCCTTCTAATTATTTTCATTCCCCTTAAAACCTTAAAACCTATTCTCTCTCTCTCTCTGTCTCTCTCTCTCTCTCTCTCTCTCTCTCTCTCTCTCTCTCTCTCTTCCTCCTTTCTGAGGCTGATTGGAATCAATCCCTGCCATATTTTGAGAGGCAAGGGGAATTTCAATCACAGTTACCTCTGTAGGGTAGACAAGAATGCGATCATCCACAATTAGAAACTAAAGTACAAGTTTTCTAGATTAGCATTGCAGGGTAGTATGTGAGGAATTGGGGAAAAGAGGGGGAGATAAAAGTGTATGAATGAGCAATAGGTGAGTGAGTGAGGAAGGGACAGTTCTTGTTTTTTTATGTTTGTTTTTTGCATTTATGGTCCATATTTGTGTCAGCACAGAGAGTTATAGTTTTCTCTTTTAAAAGTAATGATGTGGACATACAAGATCAGTCAATTTCATAGCATTTTATTTTTTTCTAATTACATGTAAAATTTTTAACTTTTAAAAAATTTGAGTTCCAAATTTTCTTTTTCTTTCCCTCTCCTGCCCCTCATAGAGAAAGCAAACAATTTGATATGGGTTATACATGTGAAAGCAGGCAGAACATATTTCCACATTAGTCATGTTGTGAAAGAAAACACAAACAAAAATAACTCAAGAAAAATAAAGTTTTAAAAAAAGAATTGAAAAAAATTATGCTTCAATCTACACCCAAACTCTAACTACTCTTTCTTTGGAGGTGGACAGCACTTTTCATCATGAGTCCTTTGGAATTGTCATAGATGATGGTATTGCAGAGAATAACTAAATCATTCACAGTTGACCACCTTAAAATATTGCTATTATTATGTACAACATCCTTCTGATTCTACTCATTTCACTTTGCATCAGTTCATGTAAATATTCCCAGGTACATTTTTTTCAGGGGAGGCAATTGGGATTAAGTGACTTGCCCAGGGTCACATAGCTATTAAGTATAAAATGTCTGAGACTGGATTTGAACACAAGTCTTCCTGACTCCAGAGCCAATGTGCCACCTATCTGCACCTCCCAGGTATTTTCTTCATAATTATCTGTACATTTTTATTTTTCCCATGTTATAAGAGTATTAACAAGTTGAATAATCTCACTGAATGGATTCCCTATTAATGTGTGACATGATTCTCTTTTGCCAAAATTTCAAATTTTTTTGTTGATGAATAACCTCATTTGAATACATTGAATAGAATACATTTTTATTGCATCTTTTCCTTATTTATTTTTTGGAAAAAGTTAATAGGTTTAGTAGCATAGATTCACAGATCTAGAGCTGAAAGAAATATGATGCT
The DNA here is from genome assembly GCF_900497805.2 of Vombatus ursinus. NCBI lineage: Eukaryota > Metazoa > Chordata > Mammalia > Diprotodontia > Vombatidae > Vombatus > Vombatus ursinus. Next base: position 43,910,937 of record NW_020955033.1, on the reverse strand, counting down.
TATGTCATCCAACTTCCTCATTTTACAGAAAAGAAAAATGTAACCATGCCAGGTTAAAGACTTCCCAAGATTTAGACAAATAATGTACAAGAAGTGGAATTTGCATTCTCTTTCATTTTATCCAGCAATTTCTTTTGAAAGCCAAATAGTATTTGTGTGTTACTCAAATTATCTTTCCCTCCTATTTGAAGCTCATACTCCTAGTTGATTAAAATTTTGTTATTTATTTTTTCAATGTTCAAACATAATCATTACATTTTTATACTTTGAATTATGAGGTTTTTCCTGCTCATTCTCTTCTCTTAATTCACCTTTTGTTGTCTGTAATTCTTTGTTCTGAATAGTTGTTGTTGTTGTTGTTTTTTAATTGCTCTTATTATTATGGTTTCCTGCATTATGGCATTCAGGTTTTTTGGCTGGTACTTTTCTCCTGGGCAGCCAAGATTACTTAGGTATAACTGTAGAAATTGTCTTTAAGTTTAATTGCTTTTGTTTATGTATAAAACCTGTGTTCTTTTAATATTGCTGCTTTTTTTTCTTTACTTGTGCTGAATTTTTTACCCTTTCAAATTGTTTCAGTTGCAAATATGTTGCTATATCTGTCAGAAATTTTACTTCTAAGGAGAGATTCTTCGTGTTGTTTCCAAAGTTATCATCTGTTACCAATGTCTTATATTCTCTTCTAAGAGCTAAGATTTCTGAACAAATTCAATATCTAATATTACCTTTTTAAGATTAATTGATCTTTTTAATGATCCTGAAATTTCTTGGTTCTATGCTTCTGCGATATTTGGAATATCTGCAGAATTGCCTTTCTGATAGGGGGATTTTTGTTCACTTTTTTCATAATACTTAATCATTGTGTTGTGATTTACTTTCAAATGTTTACTCATTCTGTCTTATGGCCCTCTTTGAGGGTTTGTCTGTTTTTGATCTAGGTTTTCACTAAGGCTTTCTCCCTTTAATTTTTGGTCTTTCAGCTTTTCCGTTGCATTCCTAGTTGCTAGTCTCTGGTTTCCTATCTCATTGATTGGTTCTTCTCCTTCTACTATTACTTAGATACTTTAGAGATTTAATATCTTCAATATCTTCTTATTGCTGAGGATGGAGCCCAAATCCTTAGATCCCATAGAGACTAAACACTCTAGGAAAAGAGTCTTGCTCCCCCCTTTTCTGTGACTGACTAAAATCAATTCCTGCCATATTTTGGGAAGCAAGGGGAATGTCAATCAGAGTTACCTCTGTAGGGCAGAGAAGACAGGGATCATCCACAGTTAGAAACTAAAGTATAAGTCTGCTAGATTACCATTGCAGGGAATATGTGAGGGATTGGGGAAAAGAGGAGGAGAGAACAGTGTATGAATGAGTAATAAGTGAGTGAGTAAGGAAGGGAGTGAGTGATAGTTCTAAATATGTAATTTTTATTTCATGGTGTATGTTGTTGATATTGCTTGAATGAAGGTTCTGTCTTCTTATCCTGTGGATTAAACCTCAGCTATTTTGTGTTCAGTATGTAATGATTTTTATTCTTTGAAATTTGTTTTTGCTGTTGCTGAAGTCAGTAGAAAACCATTATGATATTATCTTGCTCATCATGAGCACCCCTTTCCCTAAAACACTTATATACATGTTTACACACACATACACACACAACACGCACACTCACAGACACACACACAGACACACACACACGCACACACACAAACATCATCTCAATGATTTAAGCAAAACCAAAGGCCTTTGTCTAAATATTTAAATGCAAAATCACTTTGGTACACTCCTCTAAAATAAGTAGACACACACTTCCCACCATAAAAGTGATACTACTAAGGTAGAGAGGGAAATACCTTTTGAAAATGATAAAGAGTTTGACATTTGCTCTGAATGTCCTCTTGTGTTAGGTGAATCATATCACTACCAGAAACAAAGTGAAATGATCCCCTAGCCCTTGTTCAGGAATAGGGATAGATAATTGGATAGTAATGCCCCATGGGTTAAACTTAAAAGGAAGGAAATTAAACAGGAGAAAATTTTTAGAGCTCACTACATATGACTTAGAAGATTTAATTTTCTGTGATCCTCATTTGATGAAAACTGGTACATATTTATTAAAATTGTTATTTTAAAAATTTTGTTAAAATTTAGTGGTACATGAATGATTAGGAAATTAATATTCAAATAGCAGGAAATGCACAATGAGTTCAGGACAGGAGAAGTGTAGAAAATTTAAAAAAAGAAAATTCTGGAAGGAAATAATAAAGACAAAAGCTTTGAAAAGTAAAATAGATATTGCTATTTTGCACACATTTAGAAAAGAATAGACAAAAATGTGAGACTGAATCAGAAGTTACAAAAATAAACAACAACAAAAAAAGAATTATTCATCAACACTAAGATGATAAAGTAAAGGTGGAAGGATTTGGTCAAGTAAAAGGAAAGGTACAAACTATCAACATCTTAGGCTATAAGAGTGAAGGGAAATAGGATATTTGTAGGTTGATAGATAAAACTGAACAGACAAAAATGGCAACAATTGAAACTAGTTTTCTTCTTTCAACAGCTTAGTCAGGAAGGAAAATGAAAGTACAGTGAGGAAAGACTTCCTATATGTCCTATTACTGTATATGTTCAAGTGAGATTGTCATAAGAAAATAATATCAAATGAGTACAAAGATGAAAAATAGCTTATAATATACAAGATGACTGTTCAGTTGTGTATTATGCACCTAAAATCACTGATGCAAGAATAGATAAAAAACGGTCAAATATATATTGATATATAAAGTGTTCCAGAAAGTCAAGTTGTAAAACCTAAAATAAAAAACAAAGATAAATAAATAAAATGATGTTCAAGATTTTTTAAAAAAATCCTTTATATATCTGTTAGAGTGATATTCTTCATACAAGGATAAATATTTTCCTGATACTATTCTCTTCAAAATTTTCAGTGGTTCTGTCTTGTCTAATTATTAATGAACACCTTTATTTAGCCTTCCCTTCCCAATATAACATCAAATTATTTTCCCAATTATATCATATTAAACCTTCCCCCTCCCCATATATTCTGCCCTCCAGCAAAACTGGACTAACTTTTGCCCCCAAAACATTGCCTTTGATTTTCTACCTTTATATGTTCTCCCAATATTTCCTGTATCTGAAATGTCCTGAAATGACCCTCTCTTGCTGTTGAATCCAGTGTCATTTTTAAAGTGTAATTCAAATAAAACTTCTTTAATGAAATCTTCTGTTGCCAGTCAGTAAGTCAGTCAATCAACAAGTATTCCAACAGAAGTGATTACTATGTGTCAAGCTGTGTGCTAAGCATGGAAAATAGATATAGGAAAAAAAAATTCCTTTCCTCAAGAAAATTATCATCTAATGGGGAAAGATAAGATTTAAAAGGAAGCTGAAAAATGATGGGGTGGAATGGAGGAAAGGACCTTGACTTTCTATCATGATAGAAGAGTCTAGATAGAGTACAGGTGGGTGAGAAATGGAGAGATGGCTGCCTGGTGCCTTCCTCAAATTAGCATTCTGGAAGGATCCATCTAATCAGTGGGAGAAACAGGAGGGAATGAGGACACTTCTAAGGTGTAAACTCCAGGGCTGAAATGATCTTCTCTTCTGGGATGAGTTTTCTGGGACATAGTGGAGGAGTAATGGATTGCCACCTTCTCCCAGGAGATGCATGGAGAAGCTAAGTAAAGTAACTAGTTGGTGATGAGTTCTGTGGCATGTAATGCAGATAAAACAGATAAAAACTGAAAATGATCCTTAGCTCTGGGTAGACCCTTTAGGTTTCTACAGTTAGGGTGATAGAATTATATAAAAGCAGACAGAAGGGACTAAGAAGCACAATATTTATACTGTACATTAACTTGAATAGCTGTTATAACTCTACAGGTGTGGTGCATGATCAAGGACCAATAATTGGATGGAGATCTGAAAATAGATCTTCTTGATTCCAATCTCAGTACTCTATCCATTATTCTACTTATATCCAGACATATATCATGAAAGGGACTCTTTTTATTCTTTTTGCATGTCCTCCATGGCATGAGTGTTCACTCATTTTCTAAATATTTGATTTGGCTGTATAGAAAACATCTTAACATTAGAAAAGGCATTGGGATTTTCATCCATGTAAATACTCATTTACTCATCTATATACATTAGTTACGTAAGCTTACTTACACAATATAATTTTCAGATTTTCTTTTTTAGTAGAGAAATATTTGAAATTGTTTATGTTTTATAATGGAATAAACAGAAAGAAAAAAAATCACAGTCTCTTAGCTGGCAAAAATTATAATAGTTACCATAGTGACAAAATTAAAAAATAGAACTGTAACAGTAGATTTATATTTCCCTAAATGGAATTCAGTAGTGTTAAACAGTGGGTATCCATCTCTGTATTGTGTGTGTGTGCATGTATGTGTGTGTGTGCATGTATATGTGTGTGTGCATGTATGATCTGCATAACTCAGTTGACTTAACCATTCCTGACACAAGTTCATAGAATGGTAATTCCTCCTAAAATATATGTTAAGTAAATTGTAATGTTTAATATGTTTTTTCTTTACAAAGTATTAACCTTGATTTTGAAATACCATAGAAATACACATACCAAATTTTAAGAAACAATGGAGCATGATTTTCCAAAGAATGATGGAAAAGTATAAAATGCAATGTAGTTTTACTTCTGCTAATGATCATCTTGCTGAAGTGTCTCTGGTTCATAGTAAAAACCATTAAAAATGAACCAAGTGAGGAAAAAATGACATTTCAGGGAGTAAGGGGAATTAGAACACACACACACATACACACACACAAATGGAGACAAACTTTTATTAAATTTTGTTAAAGAAGTAAAAGTTACCCAGCATTTACTTGATTTAAATCAATTTTATTTGAATAACAATTCAGACCACACTAGTCAAGAAAGCTTGATTTAACTGTGTTTTTTTCCCTCTCTATGAAAAGTGCAATGTAAAAAGGTTTTAGATGTTTCAGAAAACAAGCTTTATGTAACCACAATGCATATTTTGTTTTGACTCAGAAATAGATTCAGGTTTCATTTTTAGATGGTCTGCATTATACATGTTAAAACAGTGATTTATGGTGGTTATACTTAGAGATGTATTCTCTAAGATTTCAGAATAGTATACTCATAAGTTATTTTTATTTCTACTGTCCTGCCTTCTTTACATTTATCTCCAGAATCATTCTTCTTACCCCTCAAATCAACACCACCTTACATTAACATCTTTTTGCTTTACATTTTTGCAACCTTGGTCTTTTTTAAGGAAAGAAGAACTAAACTCTGAGAACATAAACTTGCAAAAAGACAAGAGAGATGATCAGGGATATCATCATCTTTTTCATAGATTATTACTAATACGTATGTTCTTCTGAGGCACAAATATTCTTCTTAAATAAGCTTTCACATAATCTATGGACACTTGGATATGGTTAATCATGGTCTAAGGATACCATCTGTCTAAAATATTATATGGATTTATGTAAGGTTTTCATAAAATAATAGCAGGTTTTAATAGTTTAGATAGTTGGCATTACAGATAATGAGCTGGTAACAAGAGTCAGAAGTAGACAGGGGGAGAAATTTATTTGGACTTCTGATTCTCCTATTGTTCCCCTTCCTAATCTGTATCTAGAAATCCTGCAAATATCAACTAGTGTCGACAATACATATGGGAACACTACTGCATGGAGGCCAAATATTAAGTAATCTTCTCTGTACCTCAATACCTCTCCCTCAAATTTTATCCAATAATCAAGGGGAAGAAGTATATCTCTATCACATGTGGAGACACTCTTTTCTTCCCTACTGCAATGTTATGAGTTATAAAATCAACATATTAGAACAAAAATATACATATCAGATATAACATTTTAGGTAGTCAGGAAATATAAAACAAGTGTTTCAGACCTCTATTCAAACTTACGGACATGTAAGCTCTGCTCAGTCTGTTTTTTTAAGTTCTCATGACAGACTATGACACTGCACTCTATCTCCTACCTTTCTAGTTATCTAGTTTTAGTTACCCAGTTTTCCCACATAAGATTAATACCCCAAAATTTTATCTCAAATTCTTATTCTTAAATAGATCAACATTGTGCTTCTCCAGGCTACTTAATGTATAGGTTTTTATCAGTTTCTAACCCATTCCATTTTGCCTTTAAGAAGATGGAATGTCCAATTTTATTGTTAACAGATTCCATTATATCCTCTACATTTCCAAACACCTTCCTTGCACATCCTCACTTGGGTCACCATATCTGTTTCAAAATGGTCCTAAGAGGCAATTTTATTATTCTATCTTCTTGGCACAAAAGATAAGGAATAGTAGTTGGTACATTTGTTAATTCCCCTTCCCAAATCCACTACCACTACTTTCATACTATTCTGCTATCATGCTTAAATAACATTAATTTTCTTGAACTTCTTATACTCAGTCCATAACTCCATCTCCTATTTTTATTACTGTATGTAATAATTTCCATGACAATATCCCAACTCTTTAACTACTTGACATTCTGGTTCAAGCTCTTATCTCTTATCTTTTTTTCTAAAAATATTAACTGTAAAAGATGGTGGAGTAAAAAAGGTAGTCGCTCTCACCCTCCCTATCAACCACTGAAAACCCAGAAAATATCACCCCAGAAAAAACCCTGGAACAGCTGAACCAGAAGAAAGATGAGGTGCAGCAGTGTAGTAGCCCAAGTAGCTAGAGGGATTAACAGGAAAGACCCCTTTTTCCCTGGCGGAAGGGGAGCAGTACAGAACAGGAGTCACCCAGTCAGCTAGTGGAAAGACCCACTTTAGCACACCAGGAGGAGTTTCTGGTGCCTCAGCATTCTACAGCAACAGGTCTCCCAGTGCCTCAGCAAAAATAAGGGAAGCAGCACTACAAAGGGCCCCAGGCAGATAAGCACCCTGCAGCATTCATCTGAAAGGAGCTGAAGAAAGCAACCTAGAGTTGCCTGAAAGTTCCAGCCTTGCTGATTCCAGCCCAACACCAGGTAAGCTGTCAGAACCCTACAGCCTCCAACTGCCAACCAGGAGGAGATCCTGAAGCCCAAGTGGTCAAGCAGGCAAACACCAACAGCTGGACCTCCGAGTGTTTCAGTGAGGGCAGGGGAACTGGTGGAAACCAGCTCAGAAAACCACCAGGTACCTCGGCGTTCTACAGCAAAGGAGTCTACCAGTGCCTAAGCAGAACTAAGGGAGGCAGCATTGCAAGGGGCCCCAGGCAGATAAACACCCTGCAGCACCCATCTAAAAGGAGCTGAACAAAGCTAAAGGAAAGGAAAAGCAGTCAACCTAGATTTGCCTGAAAGTCCCAGCCTTGCCAATTCCAGCCCAACACCAGATAAGCTGCCAGAACCCTACAGCCTCCAATTGAAAACATAAGAGGCCCCAGCACACAAAGTCAGTGACCAAGACCTAGGCTCCCAACACAAGAAGCTTGGGTCAGTGCCCTCTGCTCCCCAGCAGGAGAGCTTAATCTCTTTAAAGGCCAGAGAATAAAGAAACACCATGAGTAAAAAAAAATGTATGATAGATTTATATTATGAGAAGAGTGAAGATCAAGACAGGAATTCTAAAGAGGGCAACATTGCCAACAAACCCACATCTGCAACATCAAAAGGGAATATGTACTGGTCTGAAGCCCAGAAAGTCTTCTTGAAAGAGCTCAAGAAGGATTTTAAAAGTCAAATGAAAGAGGTAGAGGAGTCCTTAAAAAATACAATTGGCCAATTGGAAAAAAAATACACTGAAGAAAACAAGTCCCTAAAAACACAATTGGCCAACTGGAAAAAAAGTACACTGAAAAAAACAAATCCCTTAAAAATTAAATTGGTGAATTGGAGGAGAAAGTACAAAATCTAACAGAAGAAAACAGTATGTTAAAAATTAGAACTGAAGAAATGGAAACTAATGACTCTATGAGAGAGCAAGAATCAGTCAAACAGAAAAAAAATGAAAAAATAGACGAAAATGTAAAATACCTCATGGGTAAAACAATTGACCTGGAAAATCAATCCAGGAGAGACAATTTAAAAATTATTGGCCTACCTGAAAATCATGATGAAAAAAAGAGCCTGGACAATAACCTTGAAGAAATCATAAAGGAAAACTGCCCTGAAGTCCTAGAACCAAAAGGTAAAATAACTATAGAAAGAATCCACCACTCCCTGCCTGAAAGAGATCCCAAATTTAAAATGCCAAGGAATATAATAGCTAAATTCCAAAATTACCAGATTAAAGAGAAAATACTGCAAGTAGCCAGAAAGAAACAATTTAAATATCATGGAACCACAGTCAGGATTACACAGGACCTTGCGGCTTCTACATTAAAAGACCGTAGGGTGTGGATCATGATATTCCATAAGGGAAAGGAGCTTGGAATGTAGCCAAGGATCAACTACCCAGTGAAAATGAGCATGGTTTTTCAGGGGAGGAGATGGATATTCAACAAAATAGGGGACTTCCAAACCTTCCTGATAAAAAGACCAGAGCTCAACAAAAAATGTGATCTTTAATACAAGATTTAAGAGAGACATAAAAAGGTAAATGGGACAGAAAGATACAATATGTTGTTAATAAGGGCAAACTGTTTACATCCCTACAAGAGAAGATGACACTTGCAACTCTTGAGAACTGTATTGTTATTACACCATGTTAAAGGAGTATACATAAAGGGAGTGGATATAAGTTGACTTTGATGTAATGATAAAAAAAAATCTAATCAAGTGGGTTAAATGGATCCAAGTAAGTGGATTAGTCTGATCTAAGAAAATGTACTGCTAAAGGAGGAGGCAGACAAGGGTAAATTACATTACAGGAAAAGACACAAAAACCTATTAGAGCAGAGGTAAAGAAGGGAGGGGGATGAGCATTGTTTGAACCTTACTGTCATCAGATTTGGCTCAAGAAGGGAACAACACAACCAGTTAAGTATAGAAATCTAACTTGCCCTATAGGCAGTAGAAGGGAAAAGGGAAAAGAAAAGGGAGGGGATAAAAGGGAGGGAAGAAGCAGTAAGGGTAAAGGGGAAGAAAAGGGAAAGGGATAATAGAAGGGAGGTGGGACTGAAAGAGGCACTGGTCAGAAGTAAAACACTAGTGAGGGGGGGAAAGGAGAGAGGTGAAAGAAAAGCATAGAGAGGGGGAAAAAAGATGGAGAAAAAAACACAGATAGCAATCATAATTGTGAATGTGAATGGGATGAACTCTCCCATAAAATGGAAATGTATAGCACAGTGGATTAAAAACCATGATCCTACAACATGTTGTTCCAAGAAACACATTTGAAAAAGAGTGACACATACAGGGTAAAGGTAAAAGGCTGGAGCAAAATATATTATGCTTCAACTGAAGTAAAAAAAAGCAGGGGTAGCAATCCTGATCTCAGACAAAACAAAATCAAAAATAGAACTTATCAAAAGAGGTAAGGAAGGAAACTACATCCTGCTAAAAGACACCATAGACAATGAAGTAATATCATTCCTAAACATATATGCACCAAATGGTATAGCATCCACATTCTTAGAGGAGAAGTTCAGGGAATTACAGGAAGAAATAGAGAGCAAAACTATACTAGTGGGGGACCTCAACCTCCCCCTCTCTGAGCTAGATAAATCTAACCACAAAATAAACAAGAAGGAAGTTAAGGAGGTGAATAGAACATTAGAAAAGTTAGGTATGATAGACCTCTGGAGAAAACTGAATGGGGATAGAAAAGAATATACTTTTTTTCTCGGTGGTACAAGGCACATACACAAAAATTGACCATGTAGTAGGGCATAAAAACCTGACAATCCAATGCAGAAAGGCAGAAATATTAAATTCATCCTTTTCAGATCATGATGTAATAAAAATTATATGTAATAAAAGGCCATGGAAAGATAGACTAAAAAATAATTGGAAACTAAAGAATCTAATCATTAAAAAAAGATTGGATCAAAGAACAAATCATACAAACAATCAATAATTTCATTCAAGAGAATGACAATAATGAGACAACATACCAAAACTTAGGGAATGCAGCAAAGGCAGTTCTTAGGGGAAGTTTTATATCTCTAAATGCTTACATAAATAAAATTTAAAAAAAGAGAAGATCAATGAATTGGGCATAGAACAAAAAAAAACTAGAAAAGGAACAAATTAAAAATCCTCAATTAAACACCAAATTAGAAATATTGAAAACCAAAGGAAAAATTAAGAAAATTAAAATTAAGAAAATTATTGAACTAATAAATAAAACTAAGACCTGGTTTTATGAAAAAAAAAACAGTAAAATAGATAAACCTTTGGTTAATCTAATTCAAAAAAAAAGAAGAAAACCAAATTACTAGTATCAAGAATGAAAAGGGTGAAGCTACCACCAAAGAGGAGGAAATTAAAACAACAATTAGGAATTATTTTGCCTCACTATATGCCAACAAATTTGACAATCTTAGTGAAATGGATATATATTTACAAAAATATAAATTGCCCATATTAACAGAAGAGGAAGAAAAATACTTAAATAACCCCATCTAAGAAAAAGAAATTGAACAAGCCATTGATTAACTCCCTAGGAAAAAATCTCCAGGGCCAGATGGGTTTACATGCAAATTCTATCAAACATTTAAAGAATAATTAATTCCAATACTATATTGGCTATTTGGGAAAATAGGTGAAGAAGGAGTCTTACCAAATTTTTTTTATGATACAAATACGTATCATATTTGATAACAAAAACAGGAAGAGTCAAAACAGAGAAAGAAAATTATAGACCAATTTCTCTAATGAATATCGAAGCAAAAATTTTAAACAAAATGTTAGCAAATAGATTACAGCAACTTATCACAAAAATAATATACTATGACCAGGTCAGATTTATACCAGGAATGCAGGGCTGGTTCAATGTTAGGAAAACTATTAGCATAATTCATCATATCAACACCAAAACTAACAGAAACCACAAAATCATCTCAATAGATGCAGAAAAAGCTTTTGACAAAATACAACACCCATTCCTACTAAAATCACTAGAGAGCATAGGTATAAATGGAGTCTTCCTTAAAATAATAAATAACATCTATCTAAAACCTTCAGCAAGCCTAGTATGTAATGGGGACAAGCTAGAAGCATTTCCAATAAGATCTGGGGGTGAAACAAGGATGTCCATTATCACCACTGTTATTCAATATCATACTGGAAAAGTTAGCTTTAGCAATAAGAGAAGAAAATGACATTGAAGGTATCAGAGTAAGCAAAGAAGAAACAAAGTTATCACTCTTTGCAGATGACATGATGTTATACTTAGAGAATCCTAGAGAATCAAGTAAAAAACTACTTGAAATAATAAACAACTTTAGCAAAGTTGCAGGTTATAAAATAAACCCACATAAATCATTGGCATTTCTATATATTACCAATAAAGCCCAACAGCAAGAGATAAAAAGAAAAATTCCATTTAAATTTACTGTAGACACTACAAAATATTTAGGAGTCTACTTCCCAAAACAAACCCAAGAACTCTATGAACACAATTACAAAACACTTTTCACACAAATAAAGTCAGATCTAAATAATTTGGAAAACACCAGTTGCTCATGAGTAGGCTGAGATAATATAATAAAAATGACAATTCTACCTAAGCTAATTTACTTATTCAGTGCGATACCAATCAAACTACCAAAAATCTATTTTATAGAGTTAGAAAAAATAATAACAAGATTCATTTGGAAGAACAAAAAGTCCAGAATATCAAAAGAACTATTGAAAAGAAATGCAGGGGAAGATAGCCTAGCCATTCCAGATCTTAAATTATATTGTAAATATAATTTAAGCAATCATCAAAACTGCTTAGCACTGGCTGAAAAATAGAGTGGTGGATCAGTGGAATAGGTTAAATATGCAAGACACAGTAGTCAATGACTATAGTAATCTATTATTTGATAAACCCAAAGACCCCAGCTTCTGGGATAAGAACCCACTCTTTGAAAAAAAAACTGCTGGCAAAACTGGAAAAGAGTATGGCAGAAACTAGGCTTAGACCAAAATCTCACACCATATACCAAAATAAAGTCAAAATTGGTTCATGATTTAGATATAAAGGCTGATACTATAGCAAACTGGGAGAGCAAGGAATATTTTACCTGTCAGATTTATGGAGAACAGAAGAATTCATGACCAAACAAGAAATAGAGAACATTACAAAAAGGAAAATGGATAATTTTGATTACATTAAATTGAAAAGTTTTTACCCAAATAAAGCCAATGCAACTAAGATTAGAAGGAAGATAGAAATTTGGGAAAGAATTTTTACAACCACTGTCTCTGATAAGGGCCTCATTTCTAAAATATATAGAGAAATAAGCCACATTTACAAGAATACAAGCCATGCCCCAATTGATAAATGGTCAAAGGTTATGAACAGATAGTTCTCAGATGAAGAAATTAAAGCCATCTATAGTTACATGAAAAAATGCTCTAAATTACTGTTGATTAGAGAAATGCAAATCAAAACAACTTTGAGGTACCACATCACACCTATCAGATTGGCCAACATGACAAAACAGGAAAATGATAAATGTTGGAAAAGATGTGGGAAAATTGGAACACTAATGTATTGTTGGTGGAGTTGTGAAATGATCCAACCATTTTGTAGAGCAATTTGGAACTATGCCCAAAGGTCTATAAAAATGTGCATACCCTTTTACCCAGCAATAACACTTCTAGGGCTATATCCCAAAGAGATCACGCAAATGGTAAAAGAACCCACATGTACAAAAACTATTCATAGCAGTTCTTTTTGTGGTGGCAAAGAATTGGAAATTGAGAGGATGCCCATCAATTGTGGAATGGCTGAGCAAGTTGCAGTATATGAATGTGATGGAATACTATTTTGCTATAAGAAATGATGAACAGGCTGACTTCAGAAAAACCTGGAATGACTTATATAGTCTGATGCTGAGTGAAGTGAGCAGAACCAAGAGAACATTGTATACAATAACAGCCACATTGTGTGATGACTAATATTGATAAACTTAACCCTTCCTGGCAATACAAGGATCTAAGACATCTCCAGAGGCCTTGTGATGTAAAATGCTATCCACATGCAAAGAAAGAACTATGGAAGTTGAATTGCTATTTTTTTCTCTTCTGTTGAGTTTAGTTTCCTCTTTCTGATTGTTCTTTCTATTGGTTTTAATTTTTACGTACAACATCACTAAAGTGAAAATATGTTTAATATGAATGTGTATGTATAGCCTATATCAGATTATGTGCCATCTTGGGGAGGCTGGTGGGAAGGAAAGGGGAGAAAAATTTTAAACTCAAAAGCATATGGAAGTAATTATTGATAAATCAAAATAAATTAATAAAAAAATAAAACTCTTAACTGTGATGACCTTTCTGACAACTTGATAATACAATTCCTTAATCTTCTCATCTCTAGTAACTTTCTTCCTTAGTTTTACTTGAGCTTGCAAATAATGATAATGCCAATTTAAGTTTCATTGTCTCTTGTTGAGAGATATGATTATTAATAACTAATGATTTAGGGACATCCAGAGTTCCCTCTCTTGAAGGACATTACTTGATAATGAGACTCAATTAACTCTCCTTAATCTTGACCACTCAGCCTTACAAGGAATTTAATCTAAGGTGGCCCATTGTCCAAAGCTGGGGGTTATCTGTAGAGATAATCCTTTTGTCCAAAAGAGACATGATGTCACTCTCTCAGTTCCTCTTTGGAGTTAGTCCACTTCTCATTGTAATGTTCATTCTCTCATTAATTGTTAAACAGCCAGAGTTGATTACTATCCTTAGGAAAACCACTTTTCCAAGGACATATAAGCCATGAACCTGCCAACAACAGGGTCTTTGCTTATTGAGAGTGCCACTGATGTCTTTTATTAAATGTTTGCATTATTAACAAAACTACTAATTACACAGAAATTATGTCTCTTGAACTGTTTAATATCACACCTTATTATACAATTGCCTCTTTGATTGTGACAGTTATGTAGCACAGTATATAGAGTATTGGACCTGTAGTAAAAAAAGGCCTGAATTCAAGTCTGGCCTCAAGCTCTTACTACCTGTATGACCCTGGGTAAGTCATTGAACTTCTGTTTGCCTCAGTTTTCTCAAATATAAATGGAGATAAAACAGCACCTACTTTGCAGAATTGTTGTGTCCATCAAATGAGATAATACTTGTAAAAAGTGCTTAGTACATTGCCTGGCCTGTAGTCAGCACTATTTACATCCTTGTACTAATCACCATTCCTATACCACCTCTAGAATATGGAATTCATCAAAGGGAACTAAGTTTTGTCATTTCATTCCCCAAGTTTTCTTGAATATCAATTTATTATTAAGCATTGTTTTTCTGCACTTTCTAGTTCAAAGATTATTCTCCTTGAAAGAGAAAATAGAAGCAAAATAAGAGTTGGGAAATGTTCTCTTCTTCTATTTATCTGTTATTGTCATCCAATTCAACCAAAGCATTTAGATGGAAAATATTCCCTTTCCTACTTTTAATTCCTTCTTCATATTGCTTCCAGAAAAGAGTTCCCAGTGGAGAGGACAGGACCAAGATGGCAGAGTGAAAGCAGTGACTTGCTTGAGCTGTCCCCCAAACCCCTCCAAATACCTGTAAAAAATGGCCCTAAACAAATTCTAAAGCAGCAGAACCTGCAAAACAACAGAGTGAAACACATTTCCAGCCCAAGACAACCTGGGTGGTTGATCAGAAGGGTTTGACTGGGGGAGGAGTGCAGTTCACTGTGGGCACGCAGGTCACAGAGAACCTGGAGCAGGCTTCAGAGGACTGAATCACAGGCAGCTGTGGTGGTTTCTAGACTTCTCAACCCACAAATGCCAAAGGCAACTTAGAAGGTCAGTGGGAAAAATCTGTTACTGTGGTGAGAAAGAGAAACTATGTTCCAATCTCAGTTCCTGAGCACAGACCCAGAGTGGTGGCTGCTTCCTGAGCTTCCAGCCCACAGATTGAGGGGGAATTGAGTAGCTGATCAGAGGGGGATTGCAGGGATCTCTTTGCTGGTACAAGATTCTCTTGCTTTGCCAGTGTTTGTAGTTCTGGGTGTTGGTCCTGGAGCAAGGAGGAGTGCTGGTGTGATGAAGCATGTAGTGGGTGTGGAGAGAAAATCCTCCTCACAGTTCCAAGACAGAAAAGAGTGCTTGTTGTCACTCATAGACCAGAGCACAGGCCAGGGAAGGAGTGCACACCTCACCCCATATCATACCACCTTAGAAGAACTGAAAATTTACAGGTCCCTAGAAGTATTTCTGAAAACAGCTGTACAAACCCCCAAAGCTGGGACAGTACATTCTTCACATTGGAAGCAGACCTCTACCTTAACAAAGGCTTTATAACAGAAGTAATTGGCTGGGATCATGAGCAAGCAGCACAAAAAGAGTCAGACCATAGAATCTTACTTTGGTGACAAAGAAGATCAAAACATAAAACCAGAAGAAGACAAAAAAGCCAAAACTCCTACATCCAAAGCCTCCAAGAAAAATCTGTATCAGTCCCAGGCCTTGGAAGAGCTTAAAAAGGATTTTGAGAAGCAAGTAAGAGAAGTAGAGGAAAAATTGGGAAGAGAAATGAGAGTGATGCAAGAAAATCATGAAAAAACAAGTCAACAGCTTGCTAAAGGAGACCCAGAAAAATACTGAAGAAAATAACACCTTGAAAAATAGCCTAACCCAAATGGCAAAAGAGGTGCAAAAAGCCAATGAGGAGAAGAATGCCTTCAAAAGCAGAATTGGCTAAATGGAAAAGGAAGTCCAAAAGCTTACTGAAGAAAATTTTTCCTTAAAAATTAGAATAGAGCAATTGGAAGCTAGTGACTTTATGAGAAATCAAGACATTGTAAAACAAATCCAAAAGAATGAAAAATTAGAAAACAATGTGAAATTTCTCATTGGAAAAACAACTGACCTGGAAAATAGATCCAGGAGAGACAATTTAAAAATTATTGGACTATCTGAAAACCAAGATGAAAAGAAGAGCTTAGATGTCATCTTTCAAGAAATTATCAAGGAAAACTGCCCTGATGTTTTAGAACCAGAGGGTAAACTAGAAATTGAAGGAATCCACCAATCTCCTCCTGAAAGAGATCCCCAAAGTAAAACTTCTAAGAATATTGTAGCCAAACTCCAGAGTTCCCAGGTCAAGGAGAAAATATTGCAGATAGAAACAATTCAAGTATTGTGGAAACATAATCAAGATAACACAAGATTTAGCAGCTTCTACATTAAGGGGCTGCAGGGCTTGGAATATAATCCAGAGGGCAAAGGAGATAGGATTAGAACCAAGAGTCACCTACCCAGCAAAATTGAGTATAATCCTTCAGGGGAAAAAAGGGTCATTCAGTGAAATAGAGGACTTTCAAGCATTCTTGATGAAAAGACCAGAGCTGAATAGAAACTTTGACTTTCAAATACAAGACTCAAGTGGAACATGAAGAGGTAAACAGGAAAGAGAAATCATAAGAGACTCATTAAGGTTCATCTATTTACATTCCTGCATAAAAAGATGATATTTGTAACTCATGAGACCTTTGTCAGTATTAGGGTAGTTGGAGGGAAAAAATTATATTTATCTATCTATCTATCTATCTAGAGGACACAGGGTGAGTTGAAGATGAAGGGGTCATATCTGGAGAATAAAATTAAGTGGTGAGAGAGGATTATACTGGGGGAAAGGAGAAAGGGAGAGGTAGAATGGGCTAAATTATCTCACAAATAAAACAGAAAAGAAAAAAACTTTTTATAGTGGAGGGGAAACGGGGAAGGTGAGAGGGCATGGGTGAATCTTATTCTCACCAGATTTGGCTTAAGGAGGGAATAACATACACATTTAATTGGGTATTGAAATCTATCTTACCTTACAGGAACATAGGGGGGAAGGGGACAAGAGAGCGGGAAGATGATAGAGGGTAGGGCAGATTGGGAGAGGGGGTAATCAGAAGCAAACACTTCTGGGGAGGGACAGGGTCAAATGAAATAATAGAATAAGTGGGGGGTGAAATAGGGTTAAGGGAAATAGAGTTAGTTTTTCACAACATGACTACTATGGAAGTGTTTTGCATAACTGCACATGTATAACTGTATTGAGTTGCTTGCATTTTCAATGAGGGTGGGAGGGGGAGGAAGGGAGAAAATTTGGAACCTAAAGTTTTAAAAACACATCTTTAAAAAATGTTTTTACATGCAACTTGGAAATAAGAAATATAGGAAATGGGATACAGAAATCTATCCTGCCCTATAGGAAAGTAGAAGGGGAAGGGGATAAGAGAAGGGGGGAGACAGAAAGGAGGGCAGACTAAGGGAAGCGTTATTCAGAATGCATGTCATCTTGGGGTTGGAGGAGGGGCAACATAGGGTGAAAATTTGGAACTCGAAACCTTATGGAAGTGAATGTTGAAAACTAAAAATAAATAATTTTTTTTTAAAAAAGAGTTCCCATGCATACATTTGATAATGTAATTGCTTTGATTATGTCACTATTTTTGGTAATGTCACTGCTTAAAATTATGCCATGATCTTTAATCCCTAATGGGTAGATTTTTTCATCTTTTTCTGCCTCTTAAATCCCTCCATAATTTGACACTTTCCTACCTAGATACTGTCTTCAATACTTTCAGTGGTCTAGTCTAACAATAGTAATGACAATACCAACGATGACGATGATGATTTATGATGATTATGATATAAGAAACTCACTATTGTTTCACAAACTAATAGATGACAAGTCCCTATACCATAAATAAAAACTCTTCCAAATATATTTTCAAATTTAATAACTAAACTGTGGCATTCTCTCAGTCAAAATTATTGTCCACAGTAATTCATATGTAACATTAAGATGTAGATTTTTAAAAACTGTTTTATGTAGATGAAGTCATACTGAAGACTCATAACTTAAAAAGTATGTGGGATGAAAGGTTTTAAAATATAGAAGACTGGTGAAACATGTGGGAATAGGAAGGGATAAAATGTATATATGTCTTCTATTAGATAATGTTTTCTGTGCATCTACCATACCTCACAAATATATTCATTGAAATATTCCCTCAAAATCATTTTATCAACCTTCACAATAGTTAATATTAAATACAAATAATAGTAAAATCATTTCTCAAAGAACTATTTTATCAGAATTACATAAAATTATTTATGTTAATGATAAACTAATAAAATATTGATAATAAATGTAACAATTTATGTTTTAAACCTGCTTCAGTTCATACAAATCTTCATTTAATTCTACCATTTCCTAGTCATAATTTCTTATATAGCAATACTGTAATGATGCAAATTGTGATAAAATCCTGCAATAACATTACACATAAAGCTGAATTTTACATAGGAAAGCCAAGAAAAAAATAAAAGTGAGTTATTTTATCAGGCCATGGCAACTTGAGAAGAAAGAGAGGCCTACAGACACAAGGGTGGAGGCTGGCCAGGATCACAGCAGAAAAGTACAAGCTGAATTTGGTGGTGGTGGCAGTATCAGGCTGGGTTTGCAGTGGTAACAGCAGCATGGGCAGCAGCCAAAAACTCTGGGATGGTAAAGAAACTTAATCACTTGTACTGGACATATGATTGGGTACCATTTGGCAGCTCTGTTGCACATTACTCATTTATGGGTTACAATTCCAGGGCAGCAGGAACTAATAATGGGAGGTGTGACTCTGCCTGTGTAAGGACCAGAATGCAGAGCAGGTGGGCATTGAATGGAAATCTTCCCAGATCACACTATGGTGGAAGTATTAAAAACTTACAGGTCCCCAGATCACACTGAGAAAACAGCAGAAAGACACAAAAACAGAAGCTCAGGTGCGTCTTACCCCTAAAGGTGAGTATAGCCCAACTCTAACAGAAAGACAAAGTCAAGAATAAGATAGAAATTTGAGGAAACAGCAAAATAAATCTGACAATTAAAAAAATAGTTGAAACAATGAACAACTTTAGCAAAATTAGAGACTATAAAATAAAACCACACAAATCATCAGCATTTCAATACATTATCAACAAAATCCAGCAGGAAGAAATAAATAAAAATTCTATTTAAAATAACTACAGATAGTATAAAATACTTGGGAGTCTCACTGCCAAGACACAAAAGGAACTATATGAATATAATTATGAACACTTTTCATACAAATGAAGACAAATCTAAATAATTGGAGAAATATTAATCCCTCATGGGCATACCAAGCTAATATAATACAAATGACAACTCCCCTAAATTAATTTACTTATTCAATGTCATACCAATTGAACTACCAAAAATTATTTTGTGAGCTAGAAAAAATAATAGTAAAATTCGTATGGAGGAACAAAAGATCAAGAATATCAAGGGAATCAATGAAAGAAATGTGAAAGTAGGGGACTGAGCAGTACCAGATCTCACACAATATTATAATGTAGTAATCATCAAAATAATTTAATACTATATAAGAATTAGATGTATCAATTGATAAAAAAGATTAGGTACAAAATACACAGAAATAAATGAGCACAGTAAACAAGTTTCTCATAAACCTAAACATCACAGTTTTTGAGCAAGAACTCATTATTTGACAAAAATTGCTGGTAAAACTGGAAAATATTCTGGGAGAATTAAGAATAGACCAAAATCTCACACTAAAATAAATTCATAATTGGGACATGATTTAGATATAAAAAAGTGATATAACAAGAAAATTAAAAAACAATGAGAAAAAAATCCTTGTCAGATTTATGGATAGTCAAAGATATTATGACAAAACAAGAGGCAGAGATATCCATAAGAGATAAAATGGATCATTTGATTGCATTAAAATAAAAAAAAAGTTTAGCACAAATAAAACCAATGTAGCCAGAATTAGAAGAAAAGCAAAAAATAATAGGAAAAAAATATCTATAGCAAGTTTCTTTAACAGAGGCCTAACTTTTCAAATACATAGAAAATTGAGCCAAATTTATGAGAGTAAGGACTATTCCCAAATTGATAAATGGTCCAAGTATAGAACATGCAATTTTCAGATGAAGAAATCAAAGCAATTAACTTCAAAACTTCAAATCATTAATAATTACATAAATGCAAATCAAAATAACTCTAAGGCTAGCACCTCATGTAAATTAGAATGGCTAAAATGACAGAAAAAAAGAATGACAAAGAAAAAAGGTTGTAGAAAAATTACTATACTAATGAACTGTGGACTGGTCCAATCATTCCTGAGAAAAAAATTGGAACTATACCCAAAAGATGACAAACCTCTGTGTATTCTTTGACCCAACAATACCACTGATCTGTATATCAAAGAGATTTTTAAAGTGGGGGAAATGACTTGTATGTACAAAAATATTTATGCCAGCTCCTTATGTGGTATCAAAGAATTAAAAACTGAGGGGATGCCTATCAGATGAGGAATGGTTGGAAAAGACACTGTATATGAATGCGATGGGATATTATTGTGCTTTAAGAATTGATAAGCTCATGGTTCAAGAAAGAGCTAGGAAGACATATGAACTGATACAAAATGAAGTGAGCGGAACCAGGAGAACAATGTGCAGAGTAATTGCAATAACATATACATAATCAACTATATAAGATTTAGTAACTCTGATCAATACAATAATCCACCATAATTCCAAAGGAATTGAAGAAACAGCCTTCCCACCTCCAGATAGAAAAGCAATGGACTTAGAGTGCAGATTGAAGCATATTTTAAAAATTTATTTTTCATGCTTTCCTTTTTTGGAACATATAGAATGCAAAAATATGTTTTGCCTTACTTCATATATATAATGGTTATTGTATTTAATCTCTTTTCAATGGGTGGGGAAAGGGTGGAGTAAGAGACTGAAGTTGGAACTGAGATTAAAAAGAAATTTAAATAAAAAATTTCAATGCAACAACTATATCTAGTGATACATTTATGATTCTCTCTAAGTAATTCTCCATCTATACCATGCCTCTTGTTTTACTGAAAAAAAATTGAAGCCATTTGACAAGCTTCCTCATCTCACATTACACAGATATCTTCTCTCACTATCTTCTTCTTCACTCATGTTTCACATGAGGAAGTGTCTTTCTCCTTACCAAAGTAAACTTATTTGCATGCAAAAGTGATCCTATTCTATGTGGCTTTCTCTAGTACTTTAATCCTTCCCATCATTCATAATCTCTCTCTCTTATTTTCAGTCTCTTCCCAAGTACTGGCTATTTCCCTCCTGCCTAAAAACAGAACCATGTCTCTCTCATCCTCAAAAATCTTTTGATCCATCCCTCTTCTCTATGCATCATCCCATATTTCTTTTCCCTCTTCTAGCTAACATCTTTAAGAAGGTTCACAATCATTGATGCTTCCCTATCTCCATTATTGTCATTTCTTTTTTAACTCTCTACTGACTAACCTCCCACCCAAATTTTTCTCTCAGTTACTAATGGTGTCAACTGCTAACTTTAGTGGTCTTTTAAAAATCATTCTTTTTTTTAACCTCTACAGATTTTGACACTGTTAATCACCTTTTTTCCTTAACACCTTATTTCTGTTTCCTTGACATTTCTCTAACCCAGTGTCCTACCTTTCAGGTTGTTCTTTCTCAGTCTTCTTACCTGGATTTCATGCAGGTTACAACAGCTAAAGATAAATATATCTCTTTCCCAGGCCTTAATAGCTTTGAAGTCTGTCAGATACCTTCAACCTTGTTTAGCCTATCTATCAAGAGGATTTACTAGGGTATGGCCATTATGCATACTAAAGTTTCTTGGAGCCACAGGTGAGAATTAGGTGATTGGCTAAACACCAAAGATGGATGAAAAGGATTTGACAAGCTTTCAAAACTGAGAGGCTAGTACTCCCTTAACACCTCATGTACCCTGTGATTCAGTAGATATCTGAGTATCTAGTAATCATATTCATAATCATATTCATAGTAAGTCTGTTTTACTTACCTTCTCCTAGTATTAACTATTTGTATTTTTGTTACCTTTGTTCACTTGAAAGGCCTACATTGAGAAATAAAGATAGAGATGATATAGAGAAAGAGATGGAGTATTTTTTTCTTAAAATTATTTCATAATAGCCTTCCTATGCTCTTTCTACTATACCACTTTGAGGAATGAAAAGACGATTATTTATAACCAAAATCTACAATAACACAAACCTCCAATGTAATGTGGTTTATTGGGTTGTGTTAAGCATAAATCATATTTTTCTTATAGAACTAACTACTGTGTTCTCAGCTAAATGTTTATTGAATTAAATTAAAATTAATTGAATTCTAGCACTGTCTCCTCTTTCTAACTCCTACACTGTTTTGTAAGAGGATATAGATGATTTCCTTGAAGTCACTCTTCAAAATACGCACAAGACATTCAATTTTTTTAAATAACCTAATAGTTCATGGATCAATCAACAAGCATTTATCAGGTGTCTGCTATGTGCCAAATACTGTGCTGCTTTATGGGAAAAGAAAGATAAAATTGATAAATTTTCTATTTTCAATGTACTAACATTTTGCTGGGCAAGGCAATGTGCATATACCTGGGTTTATTTTTTTTTCATACAGTTAAAAGATAACTAAGAGCTGAGAATAAAAATGAAAGGCTTCATGCAGTAAATAACACTTGAGTTGAGTCCTGAAGGTCAGAACTTCCAAGGTGGGAGGTGGAGGTGGGGTCAGAAAATACATCCCATGCATCAAGGACAGACAGTTCATCAAATAGGCCAGTTTGACTAGAACTCAGTGTGGGCTGAGAGGTGTATTGTCGCAAAGCTTGATAGATAGGATAAAAGCAGGTTATGAAGAATTGTAAAGGATAGAACAAATTGTACTTGTTCTTGGAGGTAACAGGGGAGAATTGAAATTTGTTGAGAGAATGGGGAAGGGTTAATATAGCAATGAATATGGCATCTAATATACCAGCAGTCTGACTTGGATTTTTGTCATTTAGAGGCAGCTGGGTAGTACAGAGGATAGAGTGTGGGACCT